>NW_009185733.1:0-2267 GCF_000690835.1 Fulmarus glacialis | reverse complement strand
GAAAGAGTGAGCAACAAACTCATTAGAGAATTCTCCTTCTCAGCTGGTGTTTGTGGCTAAACTGAAATGAATGCAATACAGAAATGTAATACAAAGAGTAACTTTGTGAAAAAAGAGAAGCATGTGTGACAGATTGCACATAACCCTGTTAAAAAGACAAAGATTGAATTTGGTTCTTAATCAGCTCCCTGTGAACCTGTTTTTTGAACCCACTAGGGTTGCCTGGGGATAAATGAAATACAAACCTGATCCATTTGGTTTGCTACAGCCTCTGGCAGTCTAAATGTAATTTCAACCAAATCAGACAGTAGCAATTTATCCTTAGCCGGCACAGATACAGGAGGTGACTCAAGGAGAAATGAACCAGTAACAATTTTTGGAGGAAGAGGATATCTTTAGCTGATTGAATACCAAAACAGAAAAGAATGTAATTTGCTCCCCATTTTGTAGCAGCTGAGGGCAGTTCTATGTAAAAACGGCAGCAATAAAAGAGCCATCCTGCTGCATTATGCATTTCTTTTCTTTGCTATGGCAATCCCAGATATGGGTCTTAAAATGGAAATTTGAGTTCCGCTTTATTGAGATCTTTTTACTCTTCTGCTGAAGCCAAAGAACAGCCTTGATGCCTGTTCATTGGTCATGGAATTCCTTTGGCTGGGAAACAGGTTCTGCTCTGAAGGAGCAACTGATAAAAAGACTGGAGATGCTAATTCCTTGCACGCCCTGCGTCACTGCACTTTGTGGTCCCTCAAACAGAAACATGAAAAGCTAAGAGGAAGGAGGAAGCCTAAAGAGCCTCGGATAGGGCCTGAGGAATTCTTTCTAGCTAGATCTCCCAGCTCCCACACTTCAGCTTCTAATCAGCAAACGCACTTTCACATACTGATGAAAGCCCATTAGAAATTATGTAATCTGGATCAATGCTGTCTTTAGTCCAAAATGGTTCCTGTGGATAAATCAAGAACAACTGCTAAACTACTTCCAGCTCAGCTGCTCCATGCTACATTTAGCTGGCTGGCAGGTAAGTAGAGAGAAAAAAGCTTGTTATTGCTTATCAAAAAAGCGGGAGCACTGCTAGTTCAGCCGCAAAAGTCAGAGAATAGAAACAAGGCAAGATTTGAAATACACGTCACTGAGCTTTAAGAAGAGAAATGGTTGCCTGACAGTAACTCAATGCACAAGTTGATCTGTTGTTTCAAGTGATGGAAAGTGCTGTTCAGCTGGGGTTCAGAAATATTTATTTCCATTTTCTAGGGGAGGCACAATAATTGTCTCAGTTCTCGGTTTGGAAGGAATTGCTAATCCTTTGGAAGAAACATATGAAATATGTCATATTTGATTTTTAACTCAATCCAGTGGAAATAAATCAATTCCAAAATGTCAGTGTTGGATCTCCTTCCACATTTTTTGTTCATAAACTAGAATAATTCCAAAATAGAGATTCCTTGAAAGACGGGATTATTTTGTTTGGGAAAAATAATTTAAAATTAATGGAAAGATCCAAGTTTCACCAGAAATTGAAATATATTTTATGAAGACTGTGGAATTATGCTTATGGCATTTTTTAGAATTTTTCGCCCCCTTAGTTCTTTTTCAGACCTTTTTCTGATTAGCAGATATTTGACCAGAAATCGAAGTAGAAAGGCAGAACGTGACATCATGCCCATTTGTGTTACCACAGGTTGTAATGTAAAACTGCATATTGATTGCTGCAGAACTGAACAATGGATTATGGTTTAGAGAGAGATGCTGGAAGATTTTTAGAAGACGGCAATCCAGTTATTTGGTGCTTTCTGTTTGCTTTTGAATTTGGGAAAAGGAAAGGCAAATTTCTTCTCCAGGTTTGTTATGACATCCATTTATGTTTGGGTTCATTCCTCTGACTTTTGAGTTATCTGTAAGATGCCTAAGTTACCAGCTTATTTGCTCTAGATTCTGTCTATATTTAATGGATAGCTAGAAGACTTTCAAGGATGATTTTGGTTTAAAGGGGGCTAACTGAGTCGTGGTGCCTTTCTGTCCATTGATCATAAAACAGACTAAGGAAAAGGGTGCTTTAGTAGGCAACTCAAAGAAGCACTTAAGGGGAATGAATCCAGGCCTACATGGTTTTGTTATACCACTGAACCTATTCCCCCCGTACTTCTTTCCTGTATGCAGCTGCTGTTGGAAACTAAAATTAGTAAAGATTGTTGTTTTAGGATTGCCAGACTTAAATTTCACTGTGTATTTATTTAAGTTCTGCTCGAGGGTAGGAAGGCTCTGCA
>NW_009185732.1:0-1587 GCF_000690835.1 Fulmarus glacialis | reverse complement strand
GTTACATTGTCCAGTAAATATTTATTCAGTCTTCTAATTTTTTTTTTTTTAATTTTTTTTTAATATGGTGGGAAATATTGGGAATGTTTCGAATTACAGCTACTGAATTTGAATGAAAATTAAAATAACTTAAACACATTTAAAATGCCATTTTAGATGGTTTTTATTACTTAAGTAATACTTTTAAACGTGCTCGAGAAATGAGAATAAAAAATATTTGATTAAGTTTGCCTTGGAAACTAATTGATTTATTAGGCAAAACAAAGTATTATCAGTGTTTCAGGAGCTGATTGATTTTCTCCATATAATACGTCTCATCCTACACAGCTTGTTCTTTTTTCCTCATGGAATAGAAGAGGAAAAAGCACTGCTGCCTCTTTAACTTCCTATCAGTTTCTCACAAAACTTGCAAAAAAGAAAATATTTTCTTTACCTGAGGAAAGGAACTGCTCTTAAAACTTAGTTAAATACTCCTACACACTGTTTCTGAGTACTTAGTATCTTCCATCGTCTTAGCAGACTAGGGGCAGTATTCTTTTTCTTAATTTAAACTACTTTGACTGCTTGTTGTTCAGTTAGGCAATAAAATACTTGCTGTCATAATTTCTGATTTAATTTGAAATTTATTTATATTGATTTTTTTTAACAATATGCAGGAAAATCATTACAGATATTTTTGAGCCTGCCTCAGTGCAGGAGGCTGGACCAACCAATCTGAAGCCTTTTTCAATCACATTGATCCTAATTGATCACAATCAATTACAATTGATTAACGAAATAATTTGCAGTGTATTTTACAGAGTTACATGTGTACATATGTACTCATATATATAGTGTATATAATAAATTATTTATTTGTATTGCATATGAAATAATTAATAAAATAATTCAACATTTTTCACTTAGTGGTTGGGCATCCTGTGACTAAAGTTAAGTCAGCAAGAAACACCAGTTTATAAATGAGAAAATAATTTTAAATTAATCCAGATTCTAATTGTTATTACAATTGCATGTGTGCAGGTTAATTTTTGTCTTAAAAGTTACTGCTATTTATTAATAAACCCATGCATTGCTATACCATTTGTAAATGTACAAATAACATTTCCTGATTTTCATCTCGATTTGCTTTTGATCCTTTAAATTATAAATGTCTAAATACAGAGCTTGCAAAAAGAAAATACCTTTGAGGTAGGCAGTGAAACCTAGATCAGGTCATTATAACCTCTATTTCTGTTAATTATGCAGTGGGTGTCCTGTGCCTTCTGACATTCATGCAAATATCATTAGCCAGATATGTTTCTCTGTGACAGTCATATCACTACTGTTAGACTCAATCCCAAACTGGATATTTACATTGATTTTTCTCTCACCATCCTCTATTCAGAAGTAAAACTTCAGAGGAATAACGTACCTTCATTCTAAAATGATGGTGGTCAACTGCTCAATATCCAGATGGAGATCAGTGATGAGTGGTGTCCCGCAGGGGTGCGTATTGGGACCAGTACTGTTTAGTAGCTTCATCAGTGACATAGACAGCGGGATTGAGTGGACCCTGAGTACGTTTGCAGATGACACCAAGCTGAGTGG
>NW_009185731.1:0-36249 GCF_000690835.1 Fulmarus glacialis | reverse complement strand
CCAACCTTAAAGATTCTATGATTCTATAAACAAACAAAGAAAGAGTGGGATGTTTCTCACCTTCTCTCTCAGTGGGACACATCTTCCTTCATTTTAGCTGGGTAAAAGCTGTATGTTTAGTCTGTACTGATTTTTACCATTCCTTCTAGTCCACAGAGAGCTAGAGAGCATCAGCCCTGAAGGTTTTCATCCTACTTCACCAACTGTAGTTGGACCAGTTCAAACTCAAATACCTACTATTTAGCTGGAGAAGGTCAGTGATGTGTGAATTTAATGTCTAAAGACCTTTAACTGAATCATCAAGGTCAACAAACAGACTCACATTGAAGGCCTTCTAGTTTATGGCCCATTTTCCACGTTAACTAAACAAGTAAATAAATAACCCAAACAATCACAGCAACCCTCCTTCTACCTCCCTAGTGATAACACTAATAACCCTCACATATCACAGCCGTCATTGCTATAGGCTAACAAAGGCAACTGGAATTAAAAAAAACCCAAAACCAAAAACAACAACAACAAAAAATCACAGTTTTGGGCATATCAGGAAACAGAAAAGTGTGTCTTTTTTTGTTGATAGGTCATCAGTTCAGCTGGCAGAGCAGGGCAACAAGTTCAGCTGCCTTAATTCACCTCCCAGTTGACAAAAGGCTCATGGCTGAAAAGATCCCTCAAGAGCTGCAAGTCTTGCCTGCCGAGGGGGATTCTCCCTGGGATGAGAGACTAATAACTCTCCTTCCTTGGTGTATTCCTCCTGGAAAATCTTGAAGTAGACTTTATAGACAGCTTGGTACAAACTCACTTTAATTCTTCGTCAGCTCCATTTTTTTGCTGTGTTGTTTTGTTTTGTTTGTTTGTTTTTTCCTGTGGAAAAGGCAGAGATTTTGGGCTTTGGCATCTTTCACTGCAGCGGGCAACTGGCCACGCAGACAAGGGGCTGAGGACTACACTAATTCACATTTCCCATCCAAAAAGCGTAGATAAAGCCTGGCCAGCTTTGGTTAGCTCACACTAACATCAGCTAGTGAACAGTAATCCGGTTTCCTGGGCATATCCATTGTGGGTGAAGCTGAAATTCAGTAAATCCTCCTTCGCTCAGCCCTCCTGGCATGCCCAAGATACCACGTAAAAATTGTGGTGGGTTTGTCAGGGGTCATTTTTCCTGCACACACTCTGAAGCCCTGAGCAGAAAGATGAAGGGAATGGTTTTTTGGATGTGATTTCCTGCAGCTCTGAATTCTGCAGCAACTCTCATGTAGAATTATCCCCAAAGTCTTTATTAATGAGAGTTTTCCTTCCTGCCGGATCCCAACAATTGTTCGAGGATTACGGCACAGTCTGCTACTGCAAAGAAAGCCATTGTGTACACTCTTTAATTAAATACAGTTCAAAGGATTGTTACAGACTGAAGGAGCCGCAAAAATGTTTAGTCTCATCTATGCTGTCTGCCATTAACAGGGCCAGGCTAACCACGGGCCAAATCCTTTCCTCAGTTGGCAACTCCTCAAAGGCAGGTGGGATTCACGGTGAAGCCACAGCTGCTGGTAAGCAGGAGTATGGGCCCAGAAGAAGTGATGTGAGCCTCAGTAGCTCCCTTTCTCCTGATCCCAGAGTGTTCCTGGGCTCAGCTGGAGCTCACTGTATGGAAACTCCAACAGAGATGGGGACTAGGGTGTCCACAGTGATAACAGGATTTGGAGTCAAACAAGGGAGGAGTAGAATTGAAAAGCCTACAGATGATGAAATCACATCCCTCCCCCATTTCTGTTCAGCTCCCAGAGCCTACACAGGAGTGACACATGGGTACACTTCTAGTTATCTGAATGAAAATTTCTTACACCATTACTACCTTCCCACAGCTTCTGTGAAGGCAGTAACAATATAAGACAAGAGCATCAGTTGCCTTCCTACAGTTTCTATAACATGACTTCAGTCTCTGCTCTGGATGGAGATGGAGTTTCTCAACCCTTTTTCATGTGGACAGCAAAGGAAATGAAAGATTTTAGCAGGCAGGTCTTATTTCAAGCCGCAGTGGCATAACCTGAAGGAGCTACTTCTGGCTAGTTGCCAGAAGAGCTCACCATTAATTTCAGTGCGGGGCTTTCATTTATGCTCATTATTTGTAGGAACACAAGACTGAAGGAACTTCTTACACAACAATCTTGGCTTCGATTTCTTCCATAACTTCATTCAGCTCTGTCTTAAAACTAGATTTGCAGTTTCTTTTCAGTTTCTTCCTTTTGAACATCCTCAGGAAAATGCAGTTTTATTCCTAAAAACCCTCTGAGTGAGCCAAAAAAATACTGTGTAGAAGTGCAAAAATGAGCAAAGAGAGTGGACCAAAGGAAGACACTGACACAGGATTTTTATCTATACTAATGGGTAACACAATTTCCAGCAATACTGTCAAACTTAAAAGCTGCAAAAGCTCTGGTGGTCTTGGGGAAAAAAAAAAAAAAAGTATTTATGGAGAAGTAAAAAAGAAAGTAATTATTATAATTATTTGCTCTTCTAAAGGACCTTTGTCTAAGAATCCAAAACCATGTTACAAATATGTCATGACAGCATGGGGAAGCAAATGTTAGATTCCAGCAATATAGACATAAACTGAGAGATAAGACCAAGTTCAAAACATGCCAAACACCCTGTGTGGCCTTTGTAGGATCAATAAAGAAGGACTTGCAAAACCAATGTTTTTTAAGCAGAGGCAAGCTATTTTCTGCTATGACCTCTAATCGTGTTGTAAATACACTACTCTGCAACCAGCCATCAGTAAGGGACTCTCAGAGCACGGGTAGCAGTATGCGTCCCTAGGAGACCTTTCCAAATAAAAGAGGTCCAGGCAAATACCCAAGTATCCTGACTCTCACTTTGCTGTTCAAACCACTCCATTTTATGTTTCTGCCAAATATAATCATGCCAATAACATATCTATCATTTGACAAGGAAAGCAGATGGTTTTTTCCAGCTCATCTAAGCAGGCTCTGTTAAACAAAGGCAACTTGGCCAAATCAATCCAGCAGCTTGGAGGCACGGAGACTTAATTTATTCTGATTGTCCCTCTTCTGTGTGAGGGGTTGGAAGATCAAGGAAACATGTGCAGAGTGTTTTGCAAAGAGCTTGGAGAACCAGAAGGAAAAGGAAGCTGAGCAGCTGTGTTGCTTAACTCCTTAGTGACACGCTTGTATATGCCTGTCTTGGAAAGCAGAGCTGAATTAAGGTCTTAAGGAAGAAGTGATGCCCTGGCACTGGAGTAATGATGCAGCAATTAAAAGAGAGGCAGCACTTGAGTAAATTCTCACAACTGAGTAGCAGACAGCTCTGATGGCACATTTAGCTCCTTGCTTTAAATTATCATCTGGAGTAGGTAAGTATGAATTTCCTTTCCAGGAAGCTCAGACAAAGGATTTGAATTCAGGCTATTGCAGAAATAGAGGGACGCTGCAACACTGAGATCAGTGGTGTTTAGATCTACAGTTCAGAGCAAAGAGCAAAGTGTTATAATACCTCTGTTACGGTTGAGAAAAAAAAGCAAGGAATGATAGTGATTATCCCTAAAGTACACAGGGGCAGCAAAGAAAGGAAAAAAGGGGACTCCACTACCTGACTTCTGTAGAAATTGGAGGGCAGCAAAGTAACCTATAGTTTTCCCTGAGCAACTGGTCATTGACTGCTTTTAATTTCCTTTTACCTTCGGGTCTAAGGAGCAGAACCTGGTTGAGAAAATTCTGCTCCTTTTCTTATAGATTGTTCAGAATCTTAACTACTAAACTGATCAAACCTTCTGGAGGAAATTCACCTCCAAAGCTTCTCTTCAGCCAATTACAGGAACAGCAGAAATACGAAGGATATGCAAATCCAGAACTGCTTGACCTGCAGGACTCAGAGACGTGATGTGGGGACCCATTGGGCCTACATCTGCCTCCTGCACATGGATCACCCTTCCTCACCTGAAGAGAGAAGCAGGCACCTTTAGGACGTGAGTCACTTAAAACTAAAGGAACTGTCTAAAATAGGTTAGAGGAAACTTACCCTACACTGCTTCAACCAGGGAGCCTTAGGCAACTGGCTGAGGGGTGGAAGTCTACACTGCAAATATCTAAAGTTAAATGAGAGAAAACCCACAGACCTGGGCTCATCTCTAAACTGAATTATCCCCCTCCAGACAGCCCCATCCTTCCCCAGCCTACTCCAAGAGCAGATGTGAGATGGTACCTGGCAGGATCCCTATTGAGAAGTTGACTGAAGGACTAGTAAGTGCTCCAATGTTTACCGGTTGTTGTTTTCAAGATATATCGACTTTGAAATGTTGTTGTTCAAAAAAGGGTACTTGGCTTCAGAAGAATGTGCAGGTAACCTGTTCATCCTGTCCTTAATTGCTGCCCATCCAGCACCAAGTTATCTCCTGAGTAGCCACCTCTTGACTGCTGTGCACAGAAGAAACAGTCCCTAACTCAACTGCAGGCTGAGAAGGGACTAGAAAGCCCCGAGCAGATGTCTCAGCAAAACCTGCGAGTTGCTTGTGCTTATCCCTGTCTCCTCTGTCCTGGGCCAGATGCTAACTCCTGACAAAGCCTCCATCCATCCAGCTCTGATTCTTGCCCTGGGCCCCCACCCAGTCCTGCCAGCTCTCCACTGCATCTCCTGTTGCTTCAGTTCACTCCAACTGCATCACCAGAGTCTTGTTTTCCTCCCGAATCCAACCTAGATGTTACCACCAACCAAGGCCACCTGCCACAACACTGAAGAAGAACTCAGATCTGCTCAGATGGCCCCAGAAAGTTGTAAGGCTTTGGGTGAGGGGTAGAGCAGAAGGGGTTCCCACATCCGGAGCAATGGAGACTGGCACTTTGAGCCATGCCCTGGGGAATCCACAGGCATGTAAGTGGGCAGTTCAGTGTCACAGGAGGCTGTGACAAAATAAGAGCTTGATCACAATCACAGTGAAGTCCCTGCAGTTTCTTCCCTGCCTTTTACGTTCTCAATCATCCCCTAGACCTCTCCCACTGCCTGGGAGCTGCGTACACACGTCGTGTACACAAAACCTTTGGCAAACAGGACCCCACCAGCCTCCTGCAAGGCCGGCTATTGGATATTATTTATAACCAGGGAGCTGGATAAAGCAAGCTGGATGTTCTCTAGTTCTCAGAAATACTGCAGTGGTCTGGTTTGAGGAACAATAGTTTTGGTGAGCAACATGGGCAGCTCCTTTTAACTTTTAGGGGAACTGAAACTGAGAACGTCTAGAAATCCAGTGTTAATCTAGCGTTACTGCACCGTCAGTAAAGCAAGGGCTGGAGGGACTGACACCAGGTTTGCCCACCATTCGTGCTGGAAACCCTCACAGCTGCAATAAGCAGCAACTTCACCTGGAGCTCTAGGGCTGTCTGGAGAGGATACATTTCCCGTGCCCAGCTTCTCATTGCAAACTCAGGGTTTTGTTTTTTTTTTTTTCTTTTTCATGCACTCAGGGAAGGACTGAACAGCAAAGTGGCAATGTTACAGAGCAGTCTAGCAGCCAGTGTCCCAGGCATGGCTTTTTCTAGGCAGAGCAGGCACTGTGAAGCTCAGTGCAGCTAGCAATGTGGACGAAAGAGGGTGTTTGGCATTTACTGGGTGCCCTCTCCTTGCTTTAGTGTAGCAGCCTTAGCATCTCCAGCGGAGCAGTCAAAACTGGACACATTCAGCATTTGGAGCACTCAGTGCTTGAAACTTTCCTGAACTCACCGAACAGTAAATGACTTTAGGACATGGATCTTCCAATCTTGTGGCCCAGCAACCACAAGAAAAAGCAAATTGGGTAGGAGCACAGGTTTCTCAAGATCAGTACCACTTCCCCAAGAGCAACCAGGAGGAGATAAAGGAACAAGAGACATAAAAAACATAAGAAAAAAGACATGCATATTACAATCCTTCCTATGGTGTATGTCTTCCAGCAGTCACCACAGTGCGTTTCTATAATACAGTTGGTGACAAGGTTTTAACCTTATCGGCTATCAATACTTCAACACCTTTTATTAAATCAAATTAGGACCAATTCCAGGATGATTTTACTATTCATACATCACTTCCCATCCTGAAAAAGTGCCCCTAACAGGGCCTGTTTGTGCCACTGTTCAAAGCTTTCTACTGAAATCCAGGTACATGCCTGGAACAACCTATAAATGCATCTCGTTTCAAAGAGTTCACTTCAAAAGACTGATTATCTACAAGGGAGAGTACAAAAAATACAAAGATGTTGGCAAAAGATGAGTTTGGTTCATTCAGAGAATGGGAAGAAATGAATCTTCCGTCTTTCAAATGAAGCCGAAGTGATTCAGTCAACAAGGTTCTGGCTGAGGATGTTATTTATGGATTTACAAAGCATCCTTTATAAAGCATCAGAGCTCTCTACAGAAAGATTCTTCACGGACAGTCTGAAGCATCCAGGTGTGTCCTCCAGGAACAAGAGCCTACTGGGACAAACTCCTTGCCTAGGCTGTGTTTCAGAACAAAGGATCAAGTCATTGGTCTTAATAACAAGGGAGTCAAGAGCACCTCGGTGATTTGGAGCTTCTCCAAGCACAAGAGCTGCCATCTTCAGCAAAATCAGTTCAGGGCCACCCTTCCCTTCTTTGGCTGAGGATGGAAGGAAGCAAAAGGGCAAGACACTTGCTAAAACGTGGGAGGGAGGGCAAGGTTAGAACAACCACAGGGAGCACTGCTGCAGTGAAGAACAAAGATTCACAAGAATGGGGGAAACCAAGCAGAGAGCAACTGAAGAGATCCTTACCTAAGAGAGTGCAGGATGGACACATGGAGACAGCCTTGATTTAGAAGAACAGAACATGCTGGAGATCACTGTCTGGTTGTCCAGAGCTCTCCTAGAGGAAATCTGCTCATTACATCTACGTTTGGGAACTTTGGATTCAGCCGTTGGTTTTGATACCCCCCTCTGTGCCCAATGGCTAGTCTATATTGAGAACATAGTACATCTGAGCAATTAATAAAGACAAACATGTTTTCATCAGGACTTAATGAACTGACTAAAGATGGAGATTTTAGGAGGGACTAACATTCCTGGAGGAAACAGTAAACAAGAGCTGAAACTATCAGCATTCACCCTGCACAATTTTGAGTGGTCTGTGTGAAAGATCAGTTTGAAAACATGGGAATAATTCAAAACGTGGTTCCACTCTTCCTGGCTGAAAAGAAGGATTTACAGCTACAGGTTAAACCGGTTGTAACATGAGCCTAAGAGCCTTAGACACACAGGAAAATTTAACAAATACGACATGACACACACACACACAGGCTAAACCAGGCATGCATGCAACACTTCCACCTGAAGAGAGCATTGATGTCTTCCCGGGAGCCTGAGGGCCACACTTAGTATCTCTGACAGCCCAACCACCTTCCTCTTAACAACACTCAGAAAAGACTCAAGATCTCAGAATGCAAGGATGCTGTGACAAGGGCTGCATCTCAACTAGCGTCACGTCTGCTGACTACACAGCTGAGTGTCAAGTGAAAGAGATGATCGAAGTAAAGCGTCAGATGCCAGAAATATCTGCATCACAAATCAAAGCAACCTGCTGGCAATTTCCATGGTTTGAAGATAGCGAGGCTTGGCCAGGAAAGAGTTTACCAATGGCTTTAAGGAAGCAAGGATCTCACCCTCGCTTCCTGCATGGCCTCACCGTCCCAGCTTGGCTGTTAGCTACAGTTTTGCTTCCCATCGGTCCCTGAAGAAAAGTCAATTTGCGGCTGCTTTCCACTGTGCAACCAGACTGTGATGAACCGGCCACTCAGGCAGATAATTAATTCTACTTTACTGCGCTGGGCATTTTTTTTTGTTAATCCTTACCTGCTAACAACATGGATGGGGGAAAAAGCTCAGAGGGAAGATGTTTCTGCTTTGTCTATTTAAAAGTGAAAATATACAAGGGCACAAATGACACTGAAAATGAACGCTTAGATGGCAAAACCGAATCTTAGCAGTGCAGTATCACCAGACCTCTCTCAGGTCATGCCACTGGCTGTAGATCTCAAAATGTTTTACAAAGGTAGTATCTCTAGCCTCTTTTGAGAAACCAAGGCAGAAAACCCAAGATCATCCAGCAAGTTAGTAGCTAAAAAAAAAAAAAAAAAAAAACAACCCCCCAAAAAACCCAACACACAAAAAAAACCCACAACAAAAATGTGAGGTTGGTCTGGCTGCCTCCCAGAACTCCTTCCTTATACAAAAGATAGACAAAAGCAGTCACAAAAAAACCCTAAATATTTCACACTCTGTGTTACCAGCATTTGCACGTCTCTAAAAGACCTTCCCAAATGCCAGTGTATGCTGATGTCCACCTCTGTCAGAGACGTGCTGCTTTCTATGAAATATTTAAATTTTCCCCTCAAAATACCTTGGTCAGCCAGCAAAGAGCTAACAGAGAAAAAGAGAATTTGGATGGAAAAAAGAGTGGGAAAGGAGTCGGCCCTTGTTCCATGGGAACAAGGGAAAGACTTCAAATCTCACTTTTGAAATATTGGATATGAGGAAAATAATAGATTAGATAATCAGGAAGATAAAACATGAGATGGACATTAGGAGTGATCAGAACACCTGGGCAGAGCGGCTGATGGCTCTGGAAAGAAAATGATGAGCAGTACAAGGAGCAGAAAACCTCTGCGCCCTGCTAGAAGTCTAGCCTTTGCTGTCAAGACCAACTCAGCTAAGCAGAAAATGTCTTTCAGTGATATGAATAAAAAGAGAAAAACAATGGGGGAAAAAAAAGTGAGATGGCTATACAAAGTGCTGAGATTCGAGACAAAACTAAACACAGCCCCCAAAAAAGAGAAGTCACATGCAGCCCCACCCCCCACTTCTGTTCACTGGCTTCTCCAACGATCCGCAGATAAAAATATAATTTTACTAATACAGAGTGGAATAGTTACACATGGTGAAAATGACTTAGCTTGAATAACTGAGAACAACAACAGGGCTGACTGTGAAGGCAAACAGGGTACGGAAAACTGTTGTATATGAGGTGAAAGCCACTCAAGAAAGAACAACGTGCTCAGATTGGATGGTGGGAGTGGTACCATCTGGCTGAAAGTCAACAAATGTAATGCTTTTTTATATGTAGGAAGGAGGGGAAAAAAAAGATCCAGACAGCTACCAGCAGGTTAATCTGAGCACAAAAGTACATAAGATTTTTGAACACCACTTGAAGGAAAGAGTAATTGAAAGCATGGCAGCAAATGGAGATTTGGATAAAATACAAAATGTGGTTTATCAAAAGTAAATCGTGGCAATGTAACTGATAGCTTTTTTCGATAAGGTTCCTGGGGTTTTTTTTGGAGAGAGGAAAAATCAGTGAATCTAATCTTTCCTAAGTTCAGTAAATAGGCTGATGGCATGCCAAAAGGAATGACTGCCTTAACGATAGATACGGGGATTAATGCAACAACTGGAGGGAAACGAAGGAAGTGGCTAAGCGTGAAGACTGCAGGTTGTGTTGAAGGCAGAAATACAGAGCCACAGGGAGGTCTGCAGTGATATTAGTTAAGGATCCATTGACTTTAATAAGGATGGAATGAAATGCAGCGATAAAAAGAGAAGAGGAAAGAGGGAGCGACCAACAAAAAGATCCAGGAGAATCTGAAACCTCTGGTGGAAACCACAGAGCAGAAGGACCTGTTAGCCGATTGAACTTGAGGGATGCTGGACCACATACAACAAAGCTGACCAACTGAAATATTATAGGCAACATACTCTTCTCCACATGGTCTCTGTCTCCAGCAAACACCTCTTGGGGCATTTTCTGAACATCCTCATAGAGGGTAGCGCTCCTTGGTGGCCTCAGTGATCAGGGAGATGCAGAATCCATCACACGTGCACACATGCCTGCAAATGGCCCATGCAGATCTGCCTACAACAGAGGGGGCAAGGACCCTTAAAAAGGGACAGAGAGGGATAATTTAAAGGATGATGGTGGTGCCACTGGATTAATCAGTATTAATCAGCCCTTTACAGCCACCTCCTCCATGCCTTAGCAGCACCTACCTGCCCTGCAACTTCTCATCCAGAGCCTGATCTTTCCTGGCTCCTCTCCAGCATCCCTTGATGCTATATGCTTGGTCACACCAAATCCAGAGACAGCAATGATACCAGACGGCTGCCCCAGAAACGGCAGTCCTGCAGGTTAGCTACAATAATGCTGGAAAGCCAGAAGGAGGAGAAAAGAAAGAAAAAAGAAAAAAACAAAAGAGAGAGAAAGAAAAAAAAAAAAGCAACTAAAGCCAACTTTGGTTCTGGGGAGGAAAGTACGAAACCGAGGCAAAAAAACATTTTGCTGACTCTGCACCTCCTTCAAGGATGTAAACTGAATTAGCTGAGAGACAAGCAGTAGCATGCTGAGCAGCAGGAACATCAGTGAGGAGCGCAGGGAACATCTGCTTCCCCAGCATTCACTCCAGAAGGGTGAAACAGGGGAGAAAAGGAAAGTTGCTGTTAAGAAATCAATCCTACCTGTTGCTTTTTCCTCCTTTGTCTTGTGTGCCTTTAGAACATTGAATATAATATGGTATAACAGAAGAGGAAGTTTTCACGTGTCCCTTTGATTTTACTGGGATTTCGGTCCTCAAATGACCTTCGGTTCTCAAATGACCTACTAGTGCAAAACCAAAACATCCCAACCAAACTTATAGAGAGAGAGGGAAGAAAAAAAAAAAGTCTAATCAATCACAACCAGTAAGTACTTAAACCATAAGAAGATTTCCTACCAAGGGTGACTTCAGACTGACACTCAGCTCTTCTGTGCATATGCATAAAGAAACACGGCTCCGTACAAAGCCAGTAACAAGAGTGGTCATTTTTTCTAATAGCCTAGGAATCTACTGATACTCTCTCAGTGGTACTGAGCAATGATTTCTGGTTTTGACAGAACAAATCTGAGACAGTCAGATGCTCTGGCAAGCTGAATGCAAGAGCCTGAGCCCCAGAAAAAGCTCAATCCTGTATCAGTGACACTGGTATTATGCCTCCAGCTAATAACGTAATCATGGCCTGATTAACTAATTCTCTCCACTTGTAAGCTGGTGGAAGTTCATCCATCATAATAGCAAAGGAACATAAGTGTGAGTTATCCCTTATAATTATGGTTCTAACAACCTGTTCAGTAGTAAATTTGGCCAAAGGAATATCCCAATATCGGTCAATGCAAGGATTCAGCAGAGGCATCCTGGTGACTACAGGAGGTCAGGTAGTGCCCAGTGTCATCGAATTACAGAAATGCTGGCTGGAAGGGACCTCTGGATCATGCTGGTCCAGCCTTCAGCTTGAAGCCAGACTAGCACCAACACTAATCTTGCTCAGCCACAAATTTCTCTAACCAAGTCTTAAAAACCCCCAAGCACGGAGACTGCACAATCTTTCTAGGTGACTGTTTTGTTGCTGGACAACTCTCGTAGTGTAGAAATCTCTGTCTTATTTGTAAGTGCTCTTTGAGTACCTTTTGAATACAACCTTGGGGACAATGTAACCTGAGCTCAAAGAAAAGCCATATTCACCACCTACAGCAAAAGGTCATCTACATAGTTAGGTGTCCACTTTTTCACCTTTAAAAATAATAACCAATAAATTTGCACTGGGAGGTGGTAGCCTGTTTGCAGGGTAAATTGTAAAACGCAAACTTCAGTCAAAGAGATTTCTATTGACTTGGAAACAGCCAGGATATCACCTAGTTTCCAGGTAGCTGGCACAATATACACCCTGGCTAACCAACTCAGCATTAGAAGAATGATTAAAGGTCTGGAAAACCTACTAGTGCCAAAACAAAACATCCCAACTAAACTTACAGAGAGAGAGAGAAAAAAAAAGTCTAATCAATCACAACCAGTAAGTGCTTAAACCATAAGAAGATTTCCTACCAAGGATAACTATTTAATGTGAAAAAAAAAGGCTTAAATTCCTGTGACTGAATTCTCTAATGAGACAAATGTGGATTAGAAGTAAAGCACTGCTTGGGAATGGTTTAACACTGACTGGCATGACTTACCAGAAGAGTCTCTTCAAATCATTCGGTCTGTCTGTACTGCAGGTCCAAAGCTGAAACTGATGGCTGGGGCTATGCAGATGGTCAGACTAAATTTCACAGAGCCAAACAGATGACCTCCAGAGGTCCCTTTCACCCTCAACCAGCCTGGGATTCTGTGTGAAAATTATTTCAAACTGGCCAAGAGAAAAGAGAGCGGGTGCAATTCTTGGGATTCTTCTTTTAACAATCTAGCTATCATGTTCACAGGTTAAGGGCAAAGAAAAACCAACAAAGATTAGGAGCATCCGTAAGGGACCGACTATTTTATCCCTGTGTGATATGTAAGAAGTCCCAGTAATGGTTTCCGACAAGCTTTTGTCCCATCCTTTGTCAAGTGTCCCCAGTGACAGAGACTCCACAGTGTCCTTATAGACCCTAATCAATTCCTAGCCTTCTCTATGCTGACCCTCAGAAAGATTTTGTCTGTTTTGTGAAACACTAAATTTCTGTGGCTGCAATTTAAGGCCCAAATTTCTAGTTCTACCCAGCCTGGTTATGGAGAACAGATTTTTTTCCCCTGCTTCTTATTTGCAGATTCTATATTCTATTCTATATTCTTTTCATATACTTAAAGACAAGTTGTGATTTCTCCCTTCAGTGTTTTGTTTTTTCAGAATACACATCCCCAGTTCTTTCACTTTTTTCCCCCCACAGCTTTTTTTCAGACCTTTCATCATTCTTCTGGTCCTGCCTGGACTCTCTCCAGCTTCTTCAAGGGCTTTTACCCCAAAATGGACACGTCTGCTCCAGTTAAAAGTCTATCAGGGATCACTTGCCTCTTTTCCTCTAACCAGAACAAAAGCTTGGTTCCAGTTTATTGTTTATGGAACTTGCAGTCTAACATAATCAGCAGCCAAACGTAAGAGGAGTTGCTTATGTGTTCAGTCCCTGCTCTGAACCCTTGACATGGAAAATAGACTAAAACAGGCAAAAAAGACTGAGAAATTCTGATTCTGCAGGCAGAGGAGAGAAGCTTACAAAGTTGAGGAGGACAAGACGTTTCATCAGGAGCAAGAACCAAGTGTAACTCTTCCAGATCCCTTATCTAAGTCTTAAGAACAAAATCACCTTTCAGCAAATGCCGGTAATAGCAGTGCGGCAGGTGAATGCCACACTCCAATGAACTTTGTGTTGCAGAGTCAGAGCTGCAGGAAAATAAACTGCAGGCAATAACATTGTCCCGGAGGAGAAGCTGAAAAGCTATCCGAGAAGGGCATCCCCCTTCAGACCCTCCAACTCCCAAAGCGCCACAACAGGTTCTCTCTTGGATATATACGTTCATGTTGAAATAGAAGAGTAAAGATACAGCCTTGCCCTGCAAAAAATCAATGGCAATTGATAAAGAAAGGCTTCTTAAAAACCCCAGCATTTCCTCATTTTAGTTCCTCTCCATTTATGAAGCGCAGCAGCTCACATGCACACATGTGAATCTCACGGAGAGCTCCCCAGACAGGCAAGCTTCACAGCATACCTGGGACTTTCCTTATTATAAATAAGGATTGAATTGCCTTCAACCATCAGGAAGTTTAAAGTACCATTGAAGGACTGGAGGTAACCAGGGAAATTATTCTGCCGAGGAGGCATCTCCATCTGCTGTGGTTTTACTTTTTTCCCAGGGTTTGTACAGCTGACCAGGACCAGGCAGCCACCAGACCTTGACATCATCCCCTAACACAGTCACCCTTGATATCTGAACCTCTCTGTCCCTTGGGTGAGCAGCATCTACCCGAGGGGGACACTGTTAACACAATACATTACTGCTCTTGAAAATGCTCTTTTTCCACCCTTGACCCATCTCTGAGATTTCAACATCGCTAAGCAGCGATGTGAGCAGGGCAGGTCTCCAGGGAGCTGTGGGCAAAGCTGTGCAAGATCTCTTTGGAGCGGCCGTGGTGCACCCACAGCCCCAAGGCGTTGGACTCCTTCTTCAAACACACACGCTCGCCGAGTAGGTGTCAGCTCTGGCCAACGCTTGTTCTTCTTCCCAGATTGCTGATAGCTTCTCCAAGCATCTGACTCCATCTCAGATGGCTGTGGCCCCTCACGCTGTGTCCCTCCTGACCATTCATTTGTGATCCATGATATTCCTTCACCTTTTTGCCTGTGACAACTTCACATGTTAGCGATGTCTTGCCTGGTACTTTAACAGCAACCAGTCTAAGACCTTTGCCTGCAATCCCCAGCCGACACCACTCTCTTGTTAGGGTGTTAATGCAGGATACAATTGGAAATAAGATGTCACCTGCGAAGCCATCCATATGCACTTTCTGTTTCTCTAACAACAAGTCCAGCCAAGTGTATCCATCCAAGGAGGATAAATCTCACGGCTTCAAGAAACTCTGGATGTATGTAGAGATGAAACTCTACAAGCAGATCTAAAACCCCATTAAAAATCCCTCTGCAATAGCTCAAGCTGCCGACAAAGTTTCTAGACACAAAATGCCTTAGGGGAAATAACCACAAAACCCAAGGCATCTTAAAGCAATTAAGGTGCATCATTAAAAAATAAAAATAATAATTAAAAAAAAAATCCAGTGCCTCTTCCCTCCAAAGTTTTATCTTGAGCAGAGGTTTCTTGGCCACATTACAAACTCCTGGAAGCCACAGGTTTCCTGCAGAAGGCATTCACCGTAGTAACAATTCAAGCATGGACACACAACAAACGTATTCCAAGAATTTTCTAAAAAACATTAACTGACAAAACCCAGACAAGTTTTTAAGCTTGCCATCCAAGTCACATGAATAGGAATATGTTCTATAAACACAGACATATCTCTAGAAACCATGATACCAACCAGGATATCCCCATTTGCATGTATTCTATTTACTGACAACTGAGTTTAATATAAGGAACATTTCTTTTTCTTCTCTGGCGTTATTAATTGTACTAACCATAAAATTGTTAATGAAACAGCACTTAAATTGTTCATAACAACGTTAAAACTATCTCCCCACAAAATGAATGAAGCTCCCCTCTCAGGTCCTCTCTGTGGACTGTGGGAAATTTCACTGCACTGATTATAATGTTTATTAAAAGTTGATTTTTGAGTAAACAATTGTAGCAAATGGATCTCCGCACTTATGTGCTCTTCTCTGTTGATCCCTCATACCTTTTTGGGAGACGTATGCTCTACGCTTTCAGAAGGATGTCATTAAGATGATGTTATCTTTTTCCCACCTCTAACTTCTGATCTATATTTTCCAGAAAGCAACTCCAGCATGTTATGGTACCCTGCTAAAATATCCCCACTGTCCCCCTAATTATGCTTCTGTAATAAAACTTGTCTTCACTCCTCTTGCGGTCTGTGTGTCCTACCTGACACATAACCTTCTCCTCCTGATGGCTGGGCACCAGCCCGATGATGGGGGACCTCCTTCACCACCTGCCCCTGGTTGCCCTATCTGCACACAGTGCTGTGAGACAGGTCATGGTTCTTCTGGAAGGATGGGCCAGGTGGCCAAAAAGATAATGAACTAAGCCAAGCATGATTTCCCAATCCAAATGATTAACTTTGAGTAAAACCTAATCTCAGTTCAACTATGAATTAAAAGGGGGAATCGGAAGTGAAAATAAATAAGTAAACCAACAACCCAAACCCAGCAATATTTACTAAACGGAAGGATAGATGAAGAAATATCCATGATGTATCACGAAGATTAGAAGCATTAAATGGGAACCTCAAGACATCAGGAAAAATCTGCAGCTGGCAAGAATAAAAGATTCATGAGAAGTTATTATTTTCAGGGTTTTTTTTTGATTGGTTGTTGGTTTGGGTTTTGTTTTGTTGGGGGTTTTTTTGGTGTTGTTTTTTTTGGTGTTGTTTTTTTTTTTTTCCCAAACAAAAACATTACAACAAACAAAATCTTACAGATGGTACAGTCCAGTAGAGGAAAGTTCAACGTGTGATTTTGATCTGTATTTGGAAAGCAGCAGGGCAATGTGCCTGTCTCTGATGATGATGAAGCAGCTTTTTCCAGCCCATTAGTAACAAAGGCAGATGTTAAACAACATCTACAAGAGATAAACATTTAAAATCAGCAGACCTGGATAACTTGCACCTAAGACCACTCATAACAGCTGGCTGAGAAGGTCTATTTGAATACAGCCAAATGCAAAAGCTGCACTCAAGAAAGAACAGATTCAGCACAGACCTCCAGAATGGCAGCCTGAATTCTGGAAAAGACGTAATGTGGCGGAGGATTTGGGAATTAAAAGAGGTAAATGATTCAGCGTGAACTCCCAGTACGTGCTGCTGAGAAAAGGCTGACACAACTGTTTGCTGTATAAACTGAACAGCAAGGAAGAACAAGATAATATTCCTTTTCTACATGGTATTGGGAAGACCTGTGCTGTGACATTAATGCCACACATTTTAAAAGGGCAATAAAAACCAAGGGAGGGTGTGGAAAGGAAGCGTAAAAGCAATTGGAGGAGCTCTGCATCCTTCTGGAGCAAGACTGGATGCCCTCACTATAGGGTGTGGAAAGGAAGCGTAAAAGCAATTGGTGGAGCAAGACTGGATGCCCTCACTATAAGGTTATCTCAGCTGACACTGGGCACCTATGTTTAGGCAACTCAATCAGATGTTGAAAGTCTTCAGAGGTATTCTACTATAAGGCAACTCAATCTGGCAGGGAAAGGCACAATGGGATGCAAACTGGAAACCTATGCAAATTCATAACAAATCTCTGCAGGGTATCTAGATTAATAGCTAGGACAAAGAGAAATAGATGTGCCTAGCTGTCCATCTGAGCTCCCGAAAAGAAGAGTTCAACAAAGTACGAGTTATGCTTTATCAGAAACAGGTTGTTGGACTCAGCTTACTGGAGGTAACTGGTGAAAATTAGTTGCTTTCAATAACTAGCCAAATAAAATAATCTACCCTTCCCATCAGGGATTACTCTAATCTTAATATAGCTACAACTGCACAGACTTCCTGGGTTTCTGATGTCAGATCTTGGCCCAGGCACTGAGACATTACATTCCACTTGGATTTTCTCAAATAGCTGCTGGCCTCTAATCATGGAAGCCCGCTTGCTCTTGCTGCTTTATGTTTGGAAAAAAACACATTCAAATAATGAAGTTTCAACAACGTTCTGAACTTCAAGAGGAGGAAATGCTGCACGGAAGTCCTTACAAATTCCAGGGGCACTACTGTTTGATTAACACCTTTTTGTTAGAAAAAGCCTGATCAAGGTCTAAATATCCATGTCATGAAGCAAGAACAGACAAAGCAAAATCATATTGATACTGCTGGAGCCACTGGGTGCTGCCAATCCCCAAGGTTTCATCAGGAAACTTGCAGTATTTTCCCTTTGTCCTGGCATCGTCAGTGACTAGCAGCGTGACTAGCAGCTATCGGTATTTCACCAGTGCAGACTGGTGACATCGAGCTGGTCTCTGTACACATATCGCAACCCAAGGCAGAATTCATTTGTCTGAAGTTTGCTGCCCAGCCCCTCGTGAAATACTCGAGCAGAGCTGGGACAGCACGTGGGCTGGCTGGTATGAGAAAGGGCGTATGGGAGACCTGTGCCCTCTGCACAGGCATGTAGGAGCCCTAAGCTGTCTGAAATGGCGCAAGGCCCTACCCGTGGGCAGCTAAATCAAACCTCAAAGCTCCAGCAACCATAATGAAATGGCTAGAGTTAGACATCTTAATCTGCCAACCAGTCCCACCTTGGGGACGTTTTTACAGGAGAAAAGGAGGGTCTGCATCCAGTTCTTACTAACGGATGAAGGACGCTGGGAGTCTAGCTGTCCTTTGCATAACGTCTTCCTCTGTTCCAGTGTATGGGAGAAAGAAATCCATCTTGAACGAAGGAGCTGTCCTGCTGTTCCAAGGAAGAGACATTATTCCTACTTTTCTTTGTTATCTTTTGGTCTTCAAAGCAAGAACATCCATGTCATCAGTTCTGGGTTTCCTGGACCCTACAAGCCCAGGCTTGCAGTACTGAGCCGGGGACACAGTGAACTCTGGCTGCATCTGCCAATGACAAACTATTTGGACGTACTTCACCTAATGAAAACAAATGGATTGTGCAATTCCTGTGACTGCAGATGTGCCGCGGGACAGCGTTTCAACCCACTTGCTATCTTATGTGCCCCATCCATATGAAGGAGGGTTGCGCTGTACGTGGCTTATCAGACTCATCTGGGTGTTAATCTGGGAACACAGACCCAGAACACATCTGCAGTGTTGGGATTTCGCAACGCAATTGCTTTACTCTTCCTGTGAAGTTTAACCTTTTCTCTGAGGCTCATCTATGGTCAGAGCTGAAAATGCATCTCAGTGGCACAAGCTCATACTGCCATGGCAGAGGTTGCTCCAGCTAGGGAAGATCTTCCAGACAAGGTAGTGCAGGCTATTGCCAACAGGCATCATGTTTGAGGACAAGAGTCCTTAAGAAGCTCTTCCCAGCTCCACAGCTGGTAGCTAGACAGCTGAAAAATGAGGATATTCTGTTCAGCAGCCCGTGCCTGCCCACCTCAATGAAAAATTGTGTTCACCACCATCTGGTTCTCGCCATTAACTTTCCTTAACTGGGTTTCCTGCCTCAGGGGGTTGCTTCCTGCCCAGCACATCCCATTCCATGCCCTGCACACATTACCGAGGACTGCTATTTGTAGATGAGAGTTTATGGCACTTTGACATAGCACAAAGCTGGAACGCTTTCAAATCACAGTGAAACTGGATACGGCTGCGCCTTGTGCATCCCTCATAGGTTTATCAATTATTATAATGAGTATTTATGAGAGAAAGTGGCTTCTCTAAGTGTGGAAATGTGATTTTGTCTCTTCATTTCATTCCTAAATTCCCATGCTTGGGATCAAGGGAATCACACAGAAGACACAGCAGTTGCCACAGCATGAGGAAAGAGAAGAAGCAACAAAGCCTGAAATCAAATTTTAGTATCTTATTACGAGGCATATATTTTAATAAAAAGCCTATTATTTCAGTAATCACAGCTGCATTTACTGCCACTTGTAACTGATGTGCTTTACATGTTCCCAGGAGAGCAGGTGAGGAGGGAGCACTCTTCCTCCACAGTTTTCCCAACCTGGGCAAGAAGCCATCCATTGCTGCGTACTCCCAGCACGCCTGTCCAGCCACACATCCAAAACTGAGCCTTGCAAAGTGCTTTAGGAAAATTAAACTCAATGATCCTGCCCCATTTATTTACAGCGGCATTCCAGACTATAATGGTGATTATATGGACTGGAAATACTCTGGTGGGTGAATAAATGAAATACAAAAAAAACTTAAAAAAATAAATCTGCAAGACCTTTGAGAGTTCTGGATGATGTTTATAATTATCACCTCGCTGCATTTCTGGTCCAGCCTCTCTTTTTGTACATCAGCCTGTGGGAAAGATATGTGTCATTCATATCCTTGGTGATAAAAGTTGCTATCAGACAGCTGTAACTCGAGTTATTTGACAGCATCGTCTCATGCCACGATAACATGACCAGATATGACCAAACAATGTAAGTGAAGAGAACACTACCCTTATTTTTTCCTAGGTGTACACCACTTCCTACTAAACATGGCTAAACGTCCCCTAGATTTAGCCCAGCACCAGCTCCAGTCTTTGCCCCACAAAATTAAATGCAGCATATGAAGGGGACAGAAAAGAGAGGGAAGTGCTTTCCTCAGCATCAGAGTACATCAAAATGTACAGCTCTTCTCTGAAAGGCCCTTGTTTAAAAGGCAACAAAGGTCAGGGTTGGCTCCCCAAGTGCAGCAGCCCCCTGGGATGGCACAATTAACTTAATTCCTTAACTTAAAAATACATGGAGTCAAAGCAGGGATATCTTACTGCCTTCTGCCGAGGACATGTGAGAAAAAAAATCCCAACACTTCTTCCAAGGAGTAGGGAAATTAGCCTTGACTTGGGATCCAAGCCACTGTGGATTAAAACACTTTGGAACAAGACGACCGTCATTTTTTCTTTCTCTCTTTATTTCCACAGTAATTTGCCTCTTCAATGGCATAAAAATTAAATCCAGCTGGAATGGCTTTTTAATTAAAATCATACTTTGCTTATCAGAGTGCGAACACTTAACTGATTACAAAGAAATGCGGAAACCTCTGGCATCCTGTTCCCCATTCTCCAGCCAGGCTGTGCAGCAAACTCCCTCTGCTAAACCACGTGTAACTCTTTGGAGACCATCCTCACCTTATTTATAGATCAGAAAAAGTCATATAGGACATTTAGAGTCTATACAAAAAGGTGTATAAAAAAGCTCCCTCTCTCCGGCTGAACCTGATGGAGTTCACTCCTGTTCTAATTTGCTGACTCCTGGAAATTCCCTGTGGAAGCACAGAATCTCTATACATTTAATTTCAACTCCTTGGCTGCGCTGTTCTTTGTCTTCATAGACAACTGAAAGGTTCCCCACTGTCTCGAAAGCACCCTCAGGCCAAAGGCTGAAACCATACACCTGACCCGTTCCTACAGATATACCTCAGTGTCCCACTCCCACGGCTAAGGACCTTTTTTTTCCACAAGGACTATCATCCAGACTTGTTGCCAGAGTCAGGTTATTTTGCTGGAGGCCTCTCCATATGGTGACAACAAAATTCACGGCTCACAATATGGGCAAGGTTGGGTCACACAAGCTATGCCACCCATCCACCTTGAGGTGTTCCCTGAGGAACATCTCACTGCCACAGCCTCTAGGTCACGGGGAGGACTGCTGTTGCCTGTGCTACATTTGGGTTTCAGCCTTCCAGGGTTGCTCCCGTAATAATTTTCATGAGCATCAAACTCACAGTCAGATCCTCAGACGGCACAGCACAGCAATGTTAACGTCAGCGAAGCTAAGCTGATTTATTCTGGCTGAGGATGGTAACTGCAGGGTCGGATCTTCCCAAGCACAACTATTAGTTAAATTCCTAGGGACGAATGAATATGTGACCAAGTGCCTGCATGCTTTCATCTTTCTGTTTTCAGTGCCATCTCCTGCTAGGGAAAGGGATGTTGAGGCAGATGCTAGAATTGAGGTCTTGAACCCATGCTGTTTGCAACGATCCTATGGGACTTTCCATCAGAATAACACTGCCACAGGAACTCAGCTGCGTTTTCCTTACAGACAGAAAGGAGATCAGATACTACTCCAATTGGGAAAGTTACTCTATTTTTAGCTCCAGTAAGACCATTGCAGCCACAAGGTGCTGGATTACAGAGGCTGAAATAACCATTTCCCGGACAAACCCAAGAACAGACACGTTGATCTCTACATGTCTCCCAGATAATGAAGAAAATGCAGTTTTACCCTTGCAGCTCCTCCTGCCCTCTCCCTCCCGACGCCCAGATGTGTGGCTTTCAGTCACACCGTTTCAATGCCACCCTTTTGCAGGAAAACGTAACTTGGGGGTAACCCACTGATATACTTCACAGGAGACACCAAAACCCTGATCTCATCGGTCAGGACTTTCCTAGATTCTTAAATACCTTTAAACTCTAGACTTAGTGCAATATTCTATTTCCAGGTGTGGAAATTTTCTTCCCCAATTAAATCTGCTGCTGTTGAAGTGAGTTAGAGATCCCCAGGTTCTAAGACTGAATATGCTTCAAACTAATAGTTGTGACTGAACAGCTTTCAAAACTGAAACTCTTCCACTCTCTGATCTATGATCTAAAATAGAGGTCATTATCCCTTCTCTCAGTGTGTCAGTCTTCCAACATTAGGACAGTGAATTTTCCCTCCTTCCCAGAAATGGCTGTGCCGTCATTTAAAGGTATGACACATTCTGGCCATTTTCTGGCCTGAAAAAGAAAGTTTAAAAACAATCCATAAAAAGTATGGTTTTTTATTTATTCACTCTTCTGTCAAGAAAAATAACTCAGAACTTGCAAACTTTTCCAGTTTCTTAATGAGAAGAAAAAAGGGAAAAGCTACTCTATTTTTTCTTGCCCAACAATCAAGAATTAAAATCCCCAAGGATAAATATCTCCCTCACCCCCTGCAACTTTACAAGCAATGAAAATATTCCTCAAGTAAAAGGTTAGGGTTTTTTAGTTAAGGAAAATACATTTGGAAGATAAATGGTCAGCAAGGTCTAATATGAAGAGATGAGTCAAGATTCTTTATATCTTGGCCTTAAGATGAATTAGATCTCATTTCACGGTAACCACACACCCCACACTCAGAGGTCAGCTGCAGCCACTAATTGGGTGAGCTGTGCAGAAGCATAATGGTTTCCCCACTGTAGACCTCACTGTCAATGTAGGATATCGATTTTAAATGTCTCTCCCTCTCACCCAATTGCTCGCCCCTTGTAAGCATCTCACGTCCCTGTGCCTGTGCACTTGGAGATGGTTGACCGCATCTTTTTCTGGAGAGAAGCACTTTTTTCAAACTTGCTGTTGTTATTTTAGTACAGTGTGAAGGATCTGGGAACTCCCTATTGCTCATATGAGAGCAATCAAAAATATTAATCCTCCTCTCTCTCTCAACTGAAACAAAAGATTTACAAGAAACAGACCACATCTGCTCTGGGAAACACCGTGCTGGGACGGTCAACCCAACCCCTGGATGAACACCGAGCATATGGCCAGGGTCATCCTGATGAAAACCTTTCCCTGTCTCTGCTCCCTAACAAAAGACTTCTCTCCCTTCACTTCTATGACCTCCATGACAGCCTGAATGATGACACTCTTGGCTGGCACACGGAGGCCCGAATCCACTCTGGATGGATCCCTCAAAACAAGGGGTAACAGTGGGAGAGAGCAGTGACCCCTGTCACATGGAGAGCAAAGCTTCCAGTGGCTTTGAGTTTCCTGCAACAGGAACACGTCCTGCAGCGTGCCCAAATGCACTCACACATACCTTCAAAAAAAGAGACCAAGATGAGATGTCAAGAGAGGCATCATTGGTGGGACCTTCCCACTGGAGAACTGGCCAAGCTGCAATACTGGGGGGACTATATGAAACCCTAGAGAGATCCTGCCCATCTCTCAACAAACCAGTAGCTTTCGAAGATGATCTGTTTCCATCTCCTACACTCACCAGTCTCAAAGCCAAACATGGATGTGTCTCCAAGCCCGACCAGCCTCCCACTCCTGCATCGACAGGTAGATCTATACTGGGGTAACGCTTTGATCCTGCTAAAGGTGGCTTTGCCTTGCTAAGAAGCAGGAGGGCGAGCACTGCACTGTGAACAGCATCACACCAATTGCTCTCCCTCCACAGCAGTTGAATAACATACACATCATATAGGAAGGCTCCTTCTGAGGCGGTCCCTGTGACAGACAACACATCCCTTTCAGAAATGGGCCAACCTCCATCACAAAAGAAGTTGGCTTTCTGGCTCTCAGTGCTGCTCTTGGCAGGCTGTTCTCACATCTCCCTCCCCTCACTGCCACAAACCTTCCCACACGCAGCCAAATTCAATCCCATCGAGCGTACAAACACTCCTGCACCAGCACCAGCCCTTTACTTTAGAAGATGCTTTTATTCCCCGACATTATCACGAGTGCACATGTAGGGGGTAACCACATCATCCCCATGACATCAATTTGCAAGGCTAATCATAGAATCATAGAATCATAGAATCATTAAGGTTGGAAAAGACCTCTAAGATCATCGAGTCCAACCGTCAACCCAACACCACCATGCCCACTAAACCATGTCCCTAAGCGCCTCATCTACACATCTTTTAAATCCCTCCAGGGGTGGCAGCCCCACCACTTCCCTGGGCAGCCTGTTCCAAGGCCTGACCACTCTTTCAGGAAAGAAGTTTTTCCTAATGTCCAGTCTAAACCTCCCCTGGCACAACTTGAGGCCATTTCCTCTCGTCCTATCGCTGGTTACTTGGGAGAAGAGACCAACCCCCACCTCGCTACAACCTCCTTTCAGGTAGGTGTAGAGCGCGATGAGGTCTCCCCTCAGCCTCCTCTTCTCCAGGCTAAACAGCCCCAGTTCCCTCAGCCGCTCCTCATCAGACTTGTGCTCCAGACCCTTCACCAGCTTCGTTGCCCTTCTCTGGACACGCTCCAGCACCTCAATGTCCTTCTTGTAGTGAGGGGCCCAAAACTGAACACAGGATTCGAGGTGCGGCCTCACCAGGGCCGAGTACAGGGGCACCATCACCTCCCTACTCCTAGCCAAACACTAACTACAAAGTCTTTATGATGTAGGCAGACAAAAGGGAAAAGAAATAAGCAAAGGACAAGTAAAGGAAGTATATTTTTCTCATTTCCAGATTGGGTTTTAGGCATTTTTTTAAGCATTCAGCTGCAAGACCACCCCTAGCAGAAAGTTCATTTACAGAGCCTGCAACTGAACTATGAGCTCCTCAGCTCCATCCTGTGCCTGAACCGTTGCCCCTCTCCAGCTGCAGCTGAATTTATTGGTTCATCTCCTTCTACTCATGGTTACCCTAGCAGACACTGTTCCTTGCTTGTACTTCTCCCCAGGCTACTCTGCAAGGGCAATAAGCATTTATTTTTAGGTGCATTGTACTCTGACTGGTTGGGCTCACCTCCCAGGGCTGCGATATATATTTAATACTTGTTTCCAGAGCTGACAGCCCAGGAAGCTTGAGTGGTGAACTGGCAGAGAAGAAATAATTACAAAATAGAGGGGCACCAACCTGCCAAGCATTTTAATACCCCTTCTAGAAACAGAGACTTGACTTTTCAGCAGTCCCATAATGGGGAAGCAAGCAAGCCCAAATCAAAGACACAGTTGCTGGTTTATTATGATGATGTTGTGCAATAACAAACCCTGTCAGATCTGCAGCAGAGAGGAGCAGGAGGAGAAATACGCTATTAGAGCAATATGCAGAGAAAAAACGTACTGGGAAAAGGCAGTACAGGAGAGAACTGCACCTGGGCTGCTCAGTGTTCCCAGCCCAGGCTGTCTCTAGGAGTGCTACAGCTCTGGGATGCTTCCAGACAGTGGTGATCCAAGTCGGATCAGCAGACCCAGTGACCAACCTGCACAAGAGATTCAGCTCAAATGTGGGATTATTCCACAACTGATCTACCCAAAGGCTGCGGTTCCTAACCTCTCTGCAGCTGGAGTTCACGACTGCTGCCCTCATGTTTCTCTTGCCCGTTGCTCCCAGCTGCCCTTCCATTCGGTACTATAACCTCCTCCTCCCCCTCATCCCAGCCCTCGCCGTATCCCCAGGCAAACACCATGCTGGGATCACAGGTCCTGGCCGGTCCTTGAGGCCTCCATCACAGCTTGCACAGCCACTCGGACTCCTTTCCCTTCTGCACTTCTTTTTCCAAAGAGTAAATACAGCGCTGTCGAGCACGCTTGGTGTCTTTCCTTTAGAAAATCGCAACCTTTACTCAGCCCTTTACTTAGCTATTCTTCCACAACTGAATTTAGTGTTTCTGGAAGATGTCCCTTCAATAAATCCTGGCTTTGTTTTATCTCCCTGTAACAACAATATTGTTGCAAACAACAATTGTAGCAAAAAAATTTGAACAGACAACCAAAGCTTCAGTTTTATAGCTAGGTTTAAAAATATTTCCAGATGCTTATTGGTCCCTTAAGACATTTCTGAGGTTCAGGTCAAGTAGAGCCAAGGCAGCAAGCTCCAATTTTTAATTTCCTTTCCATCTACAAAACCACCAGAGCTGTCTGGCTCCGGGAACAGCTTCCCAGTCAAAGGAGCACAGCAAAAAAGTGAACTTTAAGAAGCTGAAGTTAAGAAGTTATTTACATAGCCCTACGAATATGATAGGAGCTCTATGTTGGCAGAGACCTCAAGGAGACAGAAAGGTTGTTCCAGCCTTATATCCCTAAGTTTGTAAGATCCAAATGAAAACAACAATCAAGATGGAAGGCACAAATACACACGCCAACATTCTGAGTCTCTTCCTCACGGCGTGTAATTTTAATTATAGTGTAGGTCACACACTTCCAGCACAACTTCACCCACTGACAGACATCCAACCTACTGTCTCCAGAAGAAGTAGGTACCAAGACGAATGGATCTGTAAAAGCAACATCTCACATCACAGTTTTAAGTGCTATTATAGCTATGATCGACTACTGATATATGGGACATAATTTTTTTTTTTTTATTAGAAAACTAGTACAGCTAGAGGGAAAAAAAAGAGCTTTTGAAACTCTTTAACTCTGAAACACACTCAGGATACGTATAGGTCTGAAATAACTGTTCTGAGTTTAGTCAAGTTAATTAATTACAGAAAAAAAGAGTAATTAGCACTTGCAGAGCAGACAAATCAGCCAAGGAGGAGCTGGTAGGACCATCAGTCCTTGTAGGACTGCAGGAGTGGGCAAGAGTTATCGCCTCTCCGACGGCAATAAACTAGCAGATGGCAAGACGTGAAGAAAACTGTGGCATGTCATAAAAATCAGTGTCTCCACTGAGTCTCAGGTTTTTAATTCCCAGCAGAACTATGAATGTTAATTTGTGGGCTTGGCTTTTGGAGATACGTTGTAGGTCTATAACACAGAAGCACGGTAGCAGTGGTTTTACAATGGCTTTCCAACCAGCACACTTTTCTTTCATGTTGTCCCACTGACCAACATCTTGAGGCTAAACCCAGAGCAACTGCTCCTTAGCTTTGTTTCTCTTTCAGACCTCAGAAAGTATTGCCTTGCCTGAAAGTATTTATTTTTATTTTTTATATATATATTTTTATGTAAAATGTTATGTGTGTAAAAATATATATATTTCCGTTGTTCCAATAGAAGCTGTTATTTCTCTTGACAAACCTTGCCTCATCTGCATTGTACACAAACAGCCAGAAGATAAGCCTTTGACATACTGTTTGCTGAAACGTGTGTGACTTCCCAGGGGAGGGAGGAGAGAGCGGGGCAAGGAGGAACAAAGATTGATTTTGCCAAAAACGGTGCTGTAAAAGAAATTTTGTGGAGAGGATGAAAGAGCAAGAATTCCTGTGCTCAAAAACACTGCCCATGCCCCAACTGCAAAGCACCAGCTCCAGAAGGCGAAGAGAAGCTTTGCACAGAGAAACTGTGCAAAAAGGGAACTGTACAACAAGAGTCAGCGAGTAGAGCAAAACAGAAAGGGTGGGAAAATTCTTTGAGAGGAATCGTTGCAGGACTGGAATTAAGCGCATGGCATAGCCGAGACCCACACGGCTCTGTAGCCGTGTTTAATGTCATTCCCCCAAAAAATGCAAGCAGCCTAGCAGTCGACACTTGAGCACGTCAATAATTCTTCACATAGTGTGTTTGGCCTTCTTTTGGTGCCCTGTGAAGCTGGGAATCATCTCAGCAGCAGCTTTTTTCTCTGCCTTCGAGTGTTCAAGCAAAAAAAAAAAACCCTGGTTCTATTGTGAAAAAAGCTGGAAAAGCCTAATTATGTTTAAGAGCCAGGGTGAAAATAAAAAATAACCCAATAGATGGATACAGACATGGCAGGAAACAAGTGGCTTGTTTCGGTGTCGGCCCTTTTGCACTTACACCTGCTTTGAAATGACCCCGGGGCAATGGGAAACCCCTGTGACCTCCCCAGGGAGGGAGCCCCAAAGGGGTCCCCAGCCAGCGCAAGGCTGGCAGAGGGGCTCCATCCCCCCCTCTTGTAGCTCCCAGCACGTGGCAGGACTCAGCAAGGGGAAGAAAGGAACCACATCCCTTTGCATTCCTTGTTGAATCGTCCCAAATTCTTAGCCCCAAATTACAAGGGAAAAAGCAGCCAAGAAATCCTGGGGACAGCTCAGGATTGAGCCCAATCACTGATGGCAAGGAGGATGAAATGCCTTTAGCAGCAGGAGACGTGCAACCGCATCAGCCAGCGCTGCTGCAGCTCCACGGCTGAACGGTCCTGGGGAGGATCTCACTCCCTCCCTCCCGCCGCAAGAAAGCACATCTGCCAGGGCAGCGGGGTTTAATCTCCGCTCAGCAAACTCCTGAGGGCTGTGAAAAGTGACTTAAAGAAAAAAAAAAAAAAAAAAGAAAAAAGGCAATACATGTGTCCCACAGAGCCATGAATGGGATGAACTTTCTAAAGGGGTTCACCCCTCCCCTGATAAATGGCTAGGGGTCTGTAAGGGGAAAGAGGCTATAAAAAATAATCACTACATTCACTTAAAATAAGAGTTGAATTTGGCTACAGTAAAAGAAAGGTGGAAGCAGTATAGTGTCCAGCAGGATTTGGATTCTGGCTGTTTCCAAGCTGAGTGGATAAAAACGCTGAGTGTCAGTGTTGAAGCAGCTTTTCATTTTGTTGCAACTGCACAGAGTTGTTACACATTTTTTTTCTTTGGGGGGGTGGGCATCACATTCAATATATTTAATTTTGTTTCCTTTTTGCCTTGCAAAGGGATACCTTCCTTAAAATTTGAACTGCAGCAGTCTAGCCACTTAGGAAAGATGAAATAAAAGCTGCTTTTCAGTAATGAATAAAGCAGGCTGCGGGGAAAAGCTCAGCGTGAGCAGGTTTTCTTCTTTTTTCATTCTTACACAACACAAGAGCAACCTGGGGAGGGATTCAGCTTGTCGCTTAAGATCTCTAAACGTAGTGTCTACCTGAGGGTGACTGAACTGCCACTATAGTCAATGAGGGTTCAAAAAGGTGCATAACGGAGACAGGCGGTGCCATCTGAGATAACTTTATTTTCTGTGTTCATAGCATCCACGTGGGGCTGGCAGGTAACACAGCATCTACGGGAGTTTTGCTCTCCAGAAAGGGCTGATGTGGGACAACAGGATCTTTTCCTGCATCTCAAATGGCCTGAGAACAGGCAGACGTGAACCTGACCACAACGGGAGCTCAGACCATCTGGGTCACACGTAGACACCTACACAGAAATGCCGAAACGTAGGTGTCCTAATCTGCAAGGTGAATCCCACCCCAGGGTCACCCGCAAGGAAGCTCACAGACTGATTAGCTGTGACAGACAATGACATTTATAAGGGCCCTGGAGACAGTCGCTGCTCAGATGTTGGCTGTGATGTTACTGATCACCAGGTATTAATTGAAACATCTGTTAAACACAGAATCAAGGTTGGAGCCCCGAAGAAACGTCTTTTTAAAAGACACCCAATAGATTTCAGCTTTACAAAGGAGACACAAAGTATTGATATTTTCCCCTCCAGACAAGAATTGTATTCAAATAGATTTTTTTTTTCCCCCTTCCCTCTCGATGAGATGCAATTTCACAGGCGTGAAGATTAAAAAAACCCGTGGAGCTCATACTCAGCTTCCCAACGGACTGTCAGGAGAAGGAACATCCCTGAGCCTGCTGCAAAAGCGAGAAGGGGATGGTGGGGATGGTGGTTCAGCAAACAGAGAGTTGGGGCCTCTGTATTCAGTTCCTTTGGTCTCTTCTCTACTTTAAATCAATGCAAATCAACGAAGCCAAGTCATGACGCCCAGAAGAGTTTATCAAAACAGCATCACCAAGTCTGTTGTCCGGCCCACTCGTGAAATGCATCAGAAAATAATCCTGATTTGGTTCTGAATTAGAAAATAATCCCAATTCAGTTCGAACAGTTGAATTTAAATGCAAAGGACAGAAGTGTAAGTCTCCATCTCCCCGCAGTGCAAACAGTGAAATGGATGGTTAGTGACTGCCCCGGGGGGGAGAAATCTACCTAATGTGACTAATGGAGGAGTTTAAGGCTGTTAACACCCACTGTTTCAGTTGACTGGAAAAGTGACTTTGTTAATGTAAAGTACATCAGGGTCTCTAAAATTCATGTACAGAAGCTAAAATAGGTCTTTAAGTCCTGGAAATACTATATATATATATAAAAGTTAGTGCTGTAGATAAAATCTGGCACAATAAACCGCCAGTAAAGCGGCACTAATGTGTGTTTTCCAGCCTTAAGCAACCCACAACACATATCCCTGCGCACAAAAACGTCTCTAAATTCACTTTACAAACCAACCATCTAAAAATTACTGAACTGAGTTCTGATGTCACCTACGCTAACTTCATGCCAGGGCTGCATTGACTTCAGGGCACCGCATCTGCCTTGCAGCCGCACGACTGACGGATGAGTGGAGGAAAGAGTATCGGAAGCAAGGACCGTAACAGCAAAGAAATATCGCACCCGCTTCCGCCTCTTAACCTTACCTGCTTGCTTCCAGCAGGTCAAGCCGTGTTCACACAGGCTATTTATATTTGTGCAGATTGGCAATTATTAAACATAAGTGCTCTTGCCATTATAGCTCTTCCCTCATTAGGGTTTATGCATGAGGCTAAGCAGTTTAAAAGTGATTTGTAGCAAAGCTAATAGCCAGTAGATGCTTCTAATAAAGCTGAAGTTTCAGGATAGAAAATCGTGGTACTTTATTAACAACATCCTTATCAGTAAGAAACTTTGCACTTTTATTTACATCTCCAGAAGCCTTCAGGTTTTTCTAAAAAGCCAGCGCTGAAGAAGTCTGGTATCGCCCCATTCAACAAATAAAAGGGCTGTATAACGATGCAAGGAGCATCCAGCAACCAGTGGCTTCAGGGAGCCCATCTTCTTCTCAAACCTTCCCCAAGGCACTTTGTGAGTACTAATGAATGAACTCTCCCTGTGTTACGAGTCTTGTAATGTGAAAGGTGAAGCTCATGCCCGGAGAGATGAATCATCCCAGAGAAATCCCTGGTGGTCAGGCATGAAGCCAAGCAAGCTGCAGGGTTGCTCCAAAAGGGAACGGTGACAAGAAGACCGCTCAGCTGGTGAACAGCCTTCCCCAGCCATGCACAGGACCTCCCTGCCGCGGCATTGTTAGCTCTGGATGGAGGCCAGTCTGATGGCTGGCATCACTTCCCTGCCCCTCTCATACCTCGAAATGAAGGGTCTCATTTTTCTTCCACTGCAGTCCTCAGGGATCTCATTTTCAGAGGCAAAGACATCTCCCCTCTTGGCTCAGTTCCCACCCAAATGAAGCTGTGAGAGCTCGTGACTTCTGGAAAACATCTGGGAGCGTGGAAGGGAGGGAGCAGTGAAATGGCAACGCTCAGCACTCACTGAGGGAAACCCTGCCCGGCTGCACGGGGCAGGAGGACAAATCAGTGCCACGGCACAGGCAGGCTCGGCAAGTCTCACGGGGGGACCAGGAGCTTCTGACCTGCCTGTCTGTCTGTCCATCCATGCTATCCATCCCACCCGCTGGGCCAGAACTCCAGCCCCTCCTGCTCTGGGGTCTCCAGGCATCTCCAACCCATTTTGTCTATGTTTTTGGCCCACAACTGAGGATTTTTCTTGGCTGCATTTCCTCAATTTTGGTTCTTACAAAGAACTTTCCTCTTCTTTCCAATATGGAAGAGAGAAAGTTGATGAGACCAGAGAACAGGGCTATATTTAATCACACAACCTTTCCCAAGCATTGGAAAACCACATCTCCATTTCCACTGAGCCAGCGTGCTGCAGCAGTGATCCCATTCACAGCAGTGAAATGACATTGCCACGCTTGTGCTGACCTGGTCTGAGGGCAGGATGTGACCTACTGTGTTCCATAAAACCAAGCTAAGTCCTGCTCCTCATCAAAACTTGAGCAACAGTTTTTATTCTGCAGAGATAATTTGACTCCTTTCCTGAATTTGAGCCACAGATGCCGTGCAGAGTGTGACAAACCTCCTCCAAGTGCTCTCAGGTCTGACTTAAAAAAAAAAATCATCTGGTCTTGGGTCTCATTGATCTACACAGTGCCTGGTGCCCTTCCTCAGACTGCCAATAAATGGGACACCTGATGCTGAACAGGGAGATATCCTCCCTGTCCCTCTTCCCTCTCTTCTCCATCTCCAACAAAGATTTGTGTCTACAAGCTAGCCCAAATCCCAGGTTACTTCTCAGTCCTACCAGACTAAGTCGGCATATGATGCGGCAAGTAGAAGACTGATTTCAACAAGAAACGGACGAGAGGAAAGGGCCTCAAGTTGCACCAGGGGAGGTTTAGATTGGACATTAGGAAAAACTTCTTTACTGAAAGAGTGGTCAGGCCTTAGAACAGGCTGCCCAGGGAAGTGGTGGAGTCACCATCCCTGGAGGTATTTAAAAGACGTGTAGATGAGGCGCTTAGGGACATGGTTTAGTGGGCATGGTGGTGTTGGGTTGACGGTTGGACTCGATGATCTTAGAGGTCTTTTCCAACCTTAATGATTCTATGATTCTATGATTCTATGATATCAGTCTTTCCAGTTGTTTCTGCTGGAGACCATCTGGTAAAAGGAAAAAGCTATCCTCCCTCCCTTCCCCCCCCCTTGCAAAATAATAGAAACTCTGCATGTTTGCCACTTCCAAGGCAGCCTCACGGTCAGTGCCTCGGGAAAGCTGAAACACCTTTTTCATGACACGGGTCCCATCACTTACTCATGCCCCAGTCGCCCATTTGCAAAATGTGCAGAGCACCTTCCTGCTTTGCATCCACCAACTGCCATGACCCCTCCTTGGAAATTCAAGTGAGAAGAGACAAATACCGCTCAGCAAAGTCACGTCGCTATAAAATAACGAAAACAAGAACAAAATGTCCCGGCAGCCTCACAAGTCAGCGCTGGACGGACTTAGCACAAAACGCAGCACACCCTACTTTGCATTTTTATCTGGTGCAGCCCTCTGGCTGTCACACCACTGCTGATATTACAACGGGAAGAAGTTGGAAACAGAGTATTTTTAAAGCACTTGTCGAAAGGGCAAAAATGAAACAACAGACACATACACACCCAAATTCACAAGCCAGGCAGCTTTCTCTGTCCATGGTCCCATCTGCCTCCTGATGCTGAATATTTGGCAACTATCCCTCTTTTTAGTGGACTCATCTCCTGTCACGATACATCACAATTGCCCTCCTGTCTGGTTCTCTGGAGTTTTCCTGCTGGAGACAGATCTCTCGGCTGCGGGGAGGGTGTGATAATTACGGTGCGAATCCCCTGCTGACACGCTGGTGGGCTGGAGCAACACGCTGTTGGAAACAGCCTTAAATATTCCACATAGGATTTTTTTCCTCAGATACTGTGGTTTTGGTTATTTTGCTCTTTTGCCTTGTTACACCCTAAATAAGAGCTTCTAAAATATAGGTACTTCTAAAAAATATGTACTCTGAAAACTTTCAATGTTATAGAGAGGCAACGAGACTTTCCGAGCTACCCAGACACAGGGTTGGGCAACTGGTTCTCCTAGATGGCTTTAAATAAAGTCAGTCATGCATTTATACATGTATAAATTTAATAAATCGTATACCCAGTAACACATTGAGGTTTTGTGGCAAGGCCTTTGTCAAACACAAGTTGTCATTGCTAAAGGATCTTTGTGTTGGATGCAGGAATTAGGCTAGAGGATTCTAGCGAGTACCTTGCCTCTTTGCCAAAAACATTGATTATTTTGGTTTAAATGTATTTATCTAACTTCTCAGTCAATGACAGGATGAAAGAGATGCAGATACAGATGCACTGGTTGTCCCGTGAGCTTAACTGATTTTTTACAATGATCCTGTTTCCAGCATTTACACTCGGACTGCTAAAGGATCAGATCCGAGTTTTTTATTCCTTTCCATCATGTGTCGACTTCATGGCTGGAGCAGAATAAAACTCTGAAGAAAAGCACAAATTACACCAGCTGGACAGATTTGGCTAATTCAACAAGCTTGCAGTCTGAAGGCATGTGGAATCCACCAACTGCTCCAATTATCCACATCTCATTTACTGGACACACACTGAAAAAAATAAATAGTCCAACCTGTAGCTCTCCGGGCCAGATAATCTTAGTTACACCCCTAAAAAGGTAAAGCAACCCACTAGAAGCTAATATGGATTATTCTGGATTTACACCATGCCCCCCCTCCCCACCTTTAACACTTTTCTTCAAAATGTCAGAAGCTGACCGCTGCAGGAGGCAGGTCTCTGGTGAGCATGGTCTGATGAACGACAGCACATGAGATTTGCCCAATTTCCTTTTTTTCCACATTTGTAGATCATGAGAGGCCGAGGTGAAAGTTTATAACAGCAATTAGAAACCACACGGCTGCAACAGTTTTATAGCACTGAACTTCTCGATCAGCCAATCGTTCTCGTTCAAAGTTTTTCCAAGGACGTACCAATAAAAATTCTCACGATAAATTATAAGAAAAAAAAACTCTGCTGAGCCATCGTAGGTCCCAGAGCCAGGTTGTTACAACTGCAGAGTTACTTTTGCTTTACAAACGAGCACCAAAGCCCAGGTTTAAACTGAGAAACAAAAACAACAGGGATTTTCTCTAGCACTGAGGCACTTCAGTATTAGTCACCTTGCAGATCAGGACTGATAAGGAGCATGTGCATCTCTAACGCACGAGTATGAACTGGGTCTCAGGAACATTAACACCACAAAAGAATGAGAAAGCAACCCACGGCTCCGTTAAACCGAAGGCAAGGAAGTGAGATAACGTATGAAACAACAAGATAATAAAAGGGTTGAAAAGGAACCAGTACAGGCCCTTGGACTGCGCCTAGGCTGTGCCTTGCTGTTGTCCCAAAGCTTCAGGAGTTTGTGCTTATTGATAGCAACGATCATCCCAAGAGCACCAGTGTAAGGACCTGATCCTGCCACCACTTCAGCAGACTACGTGACTTAACTCTCTGCAGGATCTGGCCCCAGAGGACCTCTTTGTGCCAACAATGTTTAAATAAACGGGATTTTTGCCATGGGCTTCAGGGGAAGCGGGAGTTGGAGCAGCTCCAGCAGTGATGAGAGCGCTGCCCCCTTCTCATTTCCCCAGCTCCAGCCCCGGACATGAGCTATTTTGGATCTTCCCTAAAGCAAAGTCTAGAATTCCAGGAACTAATTGCCTGGTCATTTTTTTAATACTTTAATCCATTTTCCCAGCCTGTTCTTCCTCAAAGAAGATCTTTGGCGATGCAGATGGCTGGGTGGCTCACAGTGACAGCCAAAAGAATTGAAATAAGTCCATTTGTCTCATTTCTTAAGGGACAAGGGGAGAAGAAAGGAGAGATGAGCGATGCAGTGCCAAATCTGGGTTACCTTCCACTCTCTGAGGCTCAGCTTGGTTAGCCTGACTCTGCTTGCTGGGGATCAGAGCAGCTTCAAGTGAACCACTGTCACCAGCCGAGCAGAGCAAACAGAAGCGACTTGCAACCAAGTCCTGATGGCACAACCTAGTTCCTGCGGGCAACCTCACCCAACCCAACAAGATGCTGGTGAGGCAACCTCACCTTTTAAACAGAGAAAACAAGTGTGGGAGAAGATGAGAAATAACAGGGGAAACTCAGCCACAGCCAGCACCCAACACCCCGCGCCACCCCAGCCTGCTGAATAAAAATGAATAATCTCACTAGAAATTGTACGCTGCAAGGAAACAAGCCGCAAGAACAAAGCATCAGTGAAATGTGCAGAACCCCGTGTCAGCGCTGTTTGCACAGAGAATTAGCTTTTGCATGCACGTGTGTGTGTGCGCGCACACAGACACATCGCCAGGAGAAACAATCCCGTTTGCTAATTCTTCGCTGTGCTACGAGCCATCTGCGGCGGGGGGAGGAAACAGCACTGCCCCAATCAGGGACCTTGCAAGCATGGAAATTATAAGCAGAAGGGACACAGCAGCCAGAAAACACATCCTTTGCTCCCAGCTTCTGCTCTTTCCTCAAACAGTGCATCCATGTGAAGTTTAAAGTGTCAGAGAGCAGCACTTTGCTGAACTTCTCATGGGTGGCTGTAGCCATCTGCGGCGGGGGGAGGAAACAGCACTGCCCCAATCAGGGACCTTGCAAGCATGGAAATTATAAGCAGAAGGGACACAGCAGCCAGAAAACACATCCTTTGCTCCCAGCTTCTGCTCTTTCCTCAAACAGTGCATCCATGTGAAGTTTAAAGTGTCAGAGAGCAGCACTTTGCTGAACTTCTCATGGGTGGCTGTTCTTCAACCAGAGGAAGGTCCCATCCGAGAGCCCCCTGTGCCGCTGAATCGCCTCTGGGAAATTTCACCACATTATCCCCAGTTCTGGGGGGAGCTTTGCACAAAACAATCAAGCTCCTGGACAGAAACCAAAGCAAACCGAAAGCCAGGCTGCAAACCTGAATGACAACGAAACCAAGAGCCAGTCCTGAAATAAAACACTAAAACCCCAAAGTGAATTCCTCCAGCTCAGGAGCTCCTCTCGCTCTTGAGGAGGAAGCATACCTTGAACAAAAAGAAAATTAAGCGATTGCTATTTTCTAGATTATCGGGGGGAAAAGCAAGCCAAAAAACATACACCTGCCTTAAACCAACAACACTTTCAAAGTTGCCCA
>NW_009185730.1:0-11849 GCF_000690835.1 Fulmarus glacialis | reverse complement strand
GATCAGGGGAGTGGAACGCCTCTCCTATGCAGAAACGCTGAGAGAGTTGGGGTTCTTCAGCCTGGAGAAGAGAAGGCTTCGGGGAGACCTTACTGCAGCCTTTCAGTACTTAAAGGGGGGCCTATAAGAAAGATGGGGACAAACTTTTTAGCAGGGCCTGTTGTGACAGGACAAGGGGGAATGGTCTTAAACTAAAAGAGGGGAGATTTAGACTAGATATAGGGAAGAAATTTTTTACAGTGAGGGTGGTGAAACACTAGAACAGGTTGCCCAGAGAGGTGGTAGATGCCCCACCCCTGGAAACATTCAAGGTCAGGTTGGATGGGGCTCTGAGCAACCTGATCTAGTTGAAGACGTCCCTGCCCACGGCAGGGGGGTTGGACTAGGTGACCTTTAAAGGTCCCTTCCAACCCAAACTATTCTGTGATTCCATGCATCTAAATTTGGTCACTCAAAGTGTACCAACAAAATCCCGATTTGATTATCTAAACCCACATTATACGCAAAACGAAGTTTAACAATGAGGTGCCCTTCAAAAGCTTTTAGTCTCCCTAACTTACCTTTTGATACAAAACACATTTTTTCTAAGAATCTGTAATCTATTCCATCTCTTTAATGATATCTAGATATTTGGCTAAAGGAGTAGTAATGGTTTCTTCGAGATGTTCAGACAAGTGTACTGTAAAGCACCATTGAATCAAGTGATTTTTAGTGCCGTGTTTCCTATTACCTGTGTTTAAGTTCTAAGCAAGGAAGAAATTCTATATACTTTCACAAAACGCCTGGTAACTTATCCAAACTCTTGTCTGACAGACAAGAATGGTATAGAAACACCAAGCTGAAGACATTCTTGCTACACAAACTTGACAAGATCACACAATATTATCAATTTATTGGCAAATGCAAATGGAAAGCAGTCAGTTATCGGTTTGTGAGAACATTTGGGAAGATAGCATTATAGAAAAAGGAGATGAAGTAGTTGGGTATCTTCTGGGAACATCACCAATCATATGATAACTGTCCCTTAAAATCACAAACATGACAGCTATCCTACTGGGTCTCGAATGCAGTGAAATGAGGGGAAAAGTACGGGGAAAGCCATACTTGAGTACAAGGGAGAATGAAGATCGAGAATCTGGGAAGTCTGCCTTATGTCAAGAGAAAATATTCACAAGCACATGTTGTCATGACAAGGACATACCCTGCTAGGGATTCACAGGATGGTGCTAAGGAAAAGAAAATGCTTATTCTGTAAAGGGACAGGACATACAGTATAACAGATCTCAGATCTAAAGATGTTATAAAGGATTCTTATGTTCAATTACTTTTCAGTGTGGAAAACATATGGTGGGTTTTTTTGTTGGTTTTTTTTTAATATTTTATCCTAAAAGTGACTTCACTCAGGCATCAATCCATGATTCAATGATCGATTACAGGAATCAACCTCTTCACAACATGTATACGCAAAAATATTGTGGAGAAATTAGTTAGGCATTTTAAAACTTACTACTAATTTTACTTTTCAGCTGAAGCATAACATTAATAAGACTGCAGTCAAAGGCTAAGAACATATGTTATTTGATGTCTTAGATGAATCATGCTATGCAATAGATGTTCTGAAGTCTCATTTTTAAGAGGATCATCAGTGTGAAAGCTCTTAATACACTGCTTTACTCTGTCAAGATTTCTAATACCTCCAGCTAGACTGCCTGATAAGCCTCAGGGTAGATCTTGCTTGTTCTCACACAGTCAAACACATACAGCATCATAATGAGCGCATGAAAGACTGACATCCATAAGGTACCCCCTGCGAAACATTTCTCTAAAGTCTGATTATTCCAGGACCCAAGCATAACAGTCACAGTTAATGATGTCAGCTGCCACAGCACAGTGCCTCAGGCATTCCTCTCCAAGGTCATTCAGCAGCACTTTGTTTTTCACATCTATGTGTATTATTGCCTTTAAGCACAAATGCAATTACCTGTCCAGTGTGTCCAGACTTCTAAGGTTGCATAATAAAAGCCACTAAACATGAAATCACAAAATGCAGCAATCCTTACACCTACCAACATACAACACTTCCATTGCTCTCTCTAAAAATTAAAATATTACTTTTAACATTATTTTATTCTTTGGTTTTAGAGCACTTACAGCAAAGATCACTCAAAATTGCACCTCCCTGAAATGAGTAATACCTAACCCTAAGAGTAAGGGTTTTCAGATTGACAGTTAAACATCAGGTATACACGAATGAGAAACTGTGGGAGTTCAAGGCCTATCAGTGATTCAAGATTTACATAAAGGCCTACTACTGCAACAATTTATTTTTTAAAAGGAGGGAGGGAGATGGAAGTAGAGTCACAGTGAGCAGACAATTAGGAAGGAACAGTTAAAGTAATGGATAACTGAAAGAGCTCCAGTGAGGAATGAGCAGTGGAACTTTACCAGGACAGCACACTTAAGACGAGTATGTTTTAGGCAATTGTTTCATGTCTTGTTAAGAGCAAATGCTTGTTTCCCCACCCACAAGTATTCAAGGAAAGAACTAATATTCCACAAAGCAGAGAGCTACATGTTCTTAGAAGTAGATGTAAACTCAGCTAGGGGGGTGGGGAAGACGAGGACTTTCTTTTTTTTTGCTTTATTGTTGTTATTTGGGTTACATTCTTGTGACATTTTCATTTAAGGTCTTCAAAGACTTATTGTGAATAACAAACTTACTGGTCAGTTGTCTATCTAGCTATTTTTTCAAAGATTTATGCTGGCTGTCTAATAAGAGTGGTCTGAATGTCCTCACAGAATTCAAAAAAATATACAAGCTAAGGTCTACTTCTTTTCAAAAGAACTGCAGCTCGTTTCTCTTAAGTCCCATTTCTGCATATCAAAGTGTTCCAGAGCAAAACACATCCCAAACAAGAAACAACTGCACCCAATTGCTGGAGTTTCAATCAGCACTAAGTAAATGTTTGACAGCATGTGTACTTGCTGCCCCTGGGGCTTTCAATAAATAGTAAAAGTGAAATGTCACAACTAAACAAGCAGAAATTTCAAAATACTTCTCCACCATGGAAAAGATAAAGCATAGATAAAGTCCCACAAAAGAACTTTAAGCTATTTTGTTCAAACCACAGGAAGTCATCAAGATGAAGAGAGAAGCATGTAATACTCTGGATGCAGAATCTCACTAATTGGCTTATAATCATCAGAACAGCATGGAAAAGCAGCAGCACAGAAACCACTGTCTGAACTCCCGCACATGTTCTTATGCTCAATGAAAGAATGAGGAAGTCTGCAGTCATGATGTTACCGTGCATGTTTGAGAAACAAATTGTGACAGACATTACCATCTAACAAAACTAAAAAATAGTGAAGTCAGAGGTCATGTTTGCTCTCTCACTGGTAGCACAGCAAGGTCATTATAGAAGGCCACACCAAAGCATTTGCCTTGCTATTACTTTGACACTGTTTTCCCAAATACCATCGCTTACAAGAATGGTTCCATTAATTTTTAGCCACTCATAGTGCTCAGTTTATGCTCACTGCCAATCTCTTTCTTCCCTTATGACACTTTCTGGAAAAGTTTTCCTTTTTCACTTTTGAGAGCTGTGGAAGACCTTAATCTGCTGTCATGCCTAGTTAAGTATCAGATTCCAGTGACTAACAGTGTGTGGTTCAGATCCACTGTGAAAGAAGATTTAATCCTCAGGAAAGGATAACCAAAATGCTTCTGGATACTTGATTAAGAAGATGGTGAGACAAGTTTGTTTTGTTGGGGGTTTTTTTGTTTGTTTGTGGGGTTTTTTTTCTTTTCTTATAAGACTCCTACCCCTTCTCCTCTTAGGGGGTTAAGCTCTTTGCCATTTAAGACCTATTTTTCATACCTCATGTAACATGGGCCCAAGTTTCTGAGAAAACTGCACAGTTGAGATGACTATGAGTACGCCACACAAAATAAAAATGGTATGCAAAGGTAAGATTGTTAAGATCGGGAGAGCTAGCAGCTGAAGAATTCAAAGGGGAAATGCCAACATCAAAAGCTAGAAAACACTAAAGGGAATGTGTGGGGTATGAAGAAAACAACATACATTATATGTATTAATCATTATTTAAACTTTTACATTGCATATTTCCAGCTTAGAAAGCCTCTCCAACCATGACAGAATGTGCCTGAACAAAGTAACTGAAAGAAAGGAAGCCTCTGCTTTTACCGCTGTTCCTTCTTACTACTTGGTCCCAAAAATAAAGCTAGAATTCTGATTGTAAATGATACTAAGGTACTACATATGCACAGAAACACACATTCAGTTGAGTCCCTCCACCATGGTGAGAATGTTGGAAGAAATGGCACAGCCAAATGTTATCAAAAGCATGTATTGTATTGCATTAGTGTTTAGTATTTAGATAATAATGTATTAGCAGCCAGGCAAAGGATTTTTTTGTTAGTTAACATACCAATCCAATTTAAAACAAAACAATTTTGTAATACTTCTTCTGACAGAGATCCATTAAAAGCCTAGAAGTAGAATTAATTCCTCTACAAATGCTGAAGCTGCTTGTGGTTTATAAGCCACAGTCCCTGAAAGAAAGTGGAACATGGGTAAAGTCATTATTAAAGAATATTTTTGCAGAAACTAAAATATTTGACATCTTAGTACATATAAAACATGGTATATTCTGAGCACACACTAACTTATAATGTCCTATGGTGTCCACCTATGGTGGTTTCAGCTACGATAGAGTTAACTTTCTTTCTGGTGGCTGGGGGGGTGCTGTGTTTTGGGTTTGGTTGAGAAGAGCATTGATGGCCCTTTGCTGTTTTGGTTGTTGCTGGGTGATGCTTGCCCCAGGGACTTTTCAGCCTCCCATGCCCTGTCAGATGCACGGGAAGCTGGGAGGAGGGAGCATAGCCGGGGCAGTTGACCCAGCTGGCCAATGGGGTATTCCATACCATGTGACAACATGCTCAATATAAAAAACTGGGGGGGTGCTCTCACATCTCGGGACAGGCAGGGCGTCGGTTGGCAGGTGGTGAGCAGTTGCATTGTGCATCGCCTGCTTCATATATTCCATGATTGTTGTTATTATCGTTGTTATTACTGTTCTACCTCATTTTATTTCCATTATTAAACTGTTTTTATCTCAACCCCCGAGTTTTCCTACCTGCGCCCTCACGATTCTCTCCCCCATCCTACTGGAGCGGAGGGGTGAACGAGCGGCTGCGTGGTGTTTAGTTGCTGGCTGGGGTTAAACCACGACATACGGTCAACCATATATAAGATCATGTTCACCAGAGGTATCTCTTACCTTGAGTTACTGAACAGCCTTCTCCACCAGAACTTCACCCCTTTTCTAAAATCTGAGATTCTCTCTCTCTCCCATACAAAACACCATACGCAACATCACAACACACTTACGCGAGACATAAACCAGGATAGGAAGCAAGCTGTACCTGCAGAGTACAGAGGAGACCATCACTAGCTAAGAACAGAGCTACTACTACCACTGCTCACATTGTAGGCTGACTCAAGCTACCCAACTGAATTAGAACAGACTCAAAATAGTGAAGTCTAAGAGTGAGGAAATAAAGTAATTTAGTCTCTACCTAAAAAGAAATTACAAACAAATTCTTAAGATATATTTTTCAAATAGGCTACTTTAACCTCTAACTGCCTACATCTGCAGACTGCAATGTCACTGTCTTTTATGCACTGTCAAAATATATTTCTTGTATCACAAATATTCCAGCAAAAGATATAAATATGTAGTAGTAAAAAAAAAAAAGTAATGTTAAACAAGACTTTGTGCAAACTATAGAGAAAAGGATTTAGGGGACCTGATTCTAGGGATATCACAGAGTCGGTGAGTTTTTCCTGTACGAACGAGGTGGTTTAATCTGGATATTCCTGCCTCAGGATTTCTGAGAACAGATAGCAAGAAACAACAGTATTTTGTCTATTAGTCCAGCAAAATAATTGAAGCCTGATGTGCAAAGAGAGTAAGAGAATGTGTAAATTCACCAGGTGATAGTTACAGACTAACAATTTGGAAAGCCTAGTATACCTACCAATTAGTGCAGGTATAGAGCAATAAGTAAATAATGAGGGACAACATAAAAAAAATTAAATAGTGCCCTCACTCCCCCCAGCACTGAGGGGAAACTGTCATAGCTAATATAAAAATAGGCATTCATACCAAAAATGAATTAAAAAAGAAAAATAAATTGAGGTAAAGAAATGCTGTGAAGTTTCTAAGTATTGAACAGCAAATGCTACCATTCTCAGTTACTAAAACATACAATACTCTTCCCTCTGAAGCTGTATTTTGCGTTGCACACAAAGTTTGTTTGCCAGGAAAAAATATTATCTTGTATTAAATGCAAACAAAACATTGCCACTTAGGGACACACCATTATTTTAGAATATATATCAATATGTATGTATTTTTCAATTACGTATTCAGTTGCGCATAGTAGTAGGAACAGGTACAAAAACACACAGATTGCCTTCCTCCACAACCTAGAACTACTGGTCCACTGAAAAACACCATCCCTGGGTTGGGTTTACTTGCAAATTAAGAAATTAAGACTAGAAAGGCCAAAAAGAAACTTACCTTTAACGAATCACTAACACCTAGGACTAAATGAACTAGGTTACTTCAATGAATTAAAGTAACTGTGGTATGTAAAAGTAGCTAATCTATAATCCTAGGATCATTGTTATCTTACTCCCTTACCATATATTAATGAAAGTGAGAATAGTAAGAAGAATGTATCTTACTCTCTACTTAAAAAGACACATCTCACTCCTGTTAATGGCACATAAAAAGCAATTAACCTTGTAGTGCATTAACAAAGTATCGCATCTGAAACATCTAAACTAAGTAATTAAGTTGTTTTCAACATCAGTGAAGTCGGGCTATGTTTTTCAATAGTACCTGTAAGGCTAATTTTAAACAATGACTAAGATGATATTAAAATTTAGGGAAGGTACAATAAAAAGAAAACATATAGCCAATAGGTATAGCTTACAAGTGTCCATGTAGATTAGTGCAGGGAATAAAAGGGTGCATTTAAAGATCCAGTTAAAGGAGATTATATTTTCCTTATAAGAAAAAAAAAAAAAATACTGTCTCAATTATCCATCTGCCTTTCATTGTATGAGAACCAACCAGCCTACAAACATTTTGTTGTAAATATATTTATATGAAATAATAAAGCATTAAATGTTTAACTGACTTTTTTATTGTGCAGTCTGTATTTTCCTTAATCATTTTGTTTATAATGAACCTCAATCCTCAGGGAGCGTTAAAAAGAAAAAATAGTTCAACAATAGATATTTTACTGCCCTATTTATTTGCGAACAATTGCTGGGATTGGTTTTTAAATCAATAACCAACTGCTAGGTTAAGTTAAAGTAAAAAAGTTACGACAAAGGGGGGTGCGGGGGAGATGTTGTGATACCTGTCCTAACCAAATAATCCACAACATCACTATAAAGAAAATAGATCATAAAAAAGTCTGAGTGACATACAGATGAATGGTTCTCCAGAACTCATTTAACTGAGGCAACCTTCATCATGCTACATTTTAGCACAACAAATCAAAATGGTTAATATTACTAGAAGTTATACACAGAAATAGCCCAGAGCTACTGTTCTTATGTTTCTTCTATGACTTCTGCTTTGATGAAAACAAGTATTTTGATTTTTCAGTTTTAAAAATGTTACTCCTATCATTTGGTTTCTGATGCAAATCCATTGTTACAGTGCAATTACTTCAAAATGTCTAGTTAGAGGGACAAATCCAGCAAAGCAATGAATGTTTAATTCACCTTGTTCACCTGACTAGCTAACAACATTGAGTAAAACATTCAGTCCTACGAGTTCTTTAAATGCAGCGCAAAGATCGTATTCTAGGATCTCATCCATGAGATCACCAGAACATGAACTGAACAGAATTTACTATACCTACCCCCGACAGGACGAAGAATAAAACACGGTTTTCTTGTGTTTCCAACATTGCTTTGTGTCACGACTGATGCTTTCACCATTTGTCTAGTTCAGTAAGGACAATAGTTACTGCTCTATTGCATCACCTGTACTGTGGTGCACCTTTATAATATGTTGGTACTATGTAGTGTAGTAGAAGTTGCAAATTCCTAAGTAATTTGTCTTTCTCAGCATGCCAAAGCACATATCTAAGAGGCTGCAGAGGATCTCTCTCCTTTTGAGGCTTACACTCAAACCTTACACTGAGTAGCCAAAATAATGTATTAGAAGTAATTCCCTTATTTCATCACGGTTATGGAATTTTGCAGAACCATTCTACACTGGCATTAAAATGGCACTTCCACTGACATCAGAACCACTCAGGCACTTGCACTGACATTGTAATGACTCCTCTGGGGCTGTTACCACATCGAAGGAAGTATGAGAGACACTTCATTGACACTGTAACAGCTCCAGCGCCTGGAATGCAATGGTAATGGCTCCTCTGGGGCTGTTACCACGTCAGTAGAGATATATATGAGACACTTCTATTGATGTTATAAAAGCGCTTACACCAGTATCTTAAGTAAAACCCCAGAAATTTGGCAATAAAAATGAAATTATCAAGCTAAAGAAAAAAGGTTAAAGTGCTCAAGGAAAACAGAAATTTTCAGGAGACTTGTATGTCTGTTTCAGCTTCACTGAAACATGCTCATACATACAAATACTACCAAAAAACAACAAATAAACACCCACCTCCTCCCAGATAAGATGTCAGCAGGCACAGAGGAAAAGAGTGCCTAAAACTGCTCCTCATCCTTAAAAAAATAATGAAGGTACTGGCCCTTTATGAATTGTACTTATAATAAACTTTGCCTTTAAGTTACTTCTGTAGCAAGAAATGTTTTAATTAATATTTCATAACTTGTCAAGAAAAGTAATGAATGGTTAGGAGTCAAAATAAGTAACTTTCATTTTATGGTTTGTCATGATTTACTTGAACTGTTTGGTGAGTACTTGTTAAAAAGAAAATGTACATTCTGTAGTCCTAATCCTTCAAAAAATACGGTTCATGGGAAAATTGCTAATGTAATGAATTTATTGTCTGAGGTCGCAAACTAATTATCAATCCTTGTGCAATTTGTTAAACTAAAATAACAAATCCAATTAGCTTTCACCAGCCATATATAACTAACAACAACTGAGAATTATAATTACTATTAGAAACCATGAATGAGGGGCTTTTGGTTTGTATTATTATTTTTTAAAAAACAACTTCACAATTTTCTCTTTGTGCCCTCTTCATGGTCTCAATTTATCTGTTAGGAAAATCCCCTTCAATAGATTCTCCAAGGACTGCTTTTGTAGATCGTACAAGATTGCCAGGATCACAGACCTAGGGCTGAGGGCCCATGTTCTATAACCTAGAAGATGGCCAGGAAAAGTTTAGGAAAGCTAACAACGGGCAATAAACACAAGCCAGTGCTGAGCTGGAACAGTAAGGGCAATGCTCTAGTAATTAAAAGCAATAGGAAGGCTATAGCACACATACACAGCAAATGAAGAAATCGTGCACTATCAAAAAGGAATGCCCACTGACAGACTTTCCTTTTGACTTCTGTCCTGTAGATCATTTCTAGACAGCCACTCTGCTATTTAAAAATTAAACTTGTATATATTAACTTTGAAATTGTGTGACTCAGTTCCTGTGATTGTAAAACATTATTAGCCATGTACTGATTTCAGAATTTGTTGCAAGAATGTAGATTCAGACAATCATTCATGTAACAAAAAAAAAAGTGATTTTCTATATATGCTGGAATGTTTGTGTGTTGAACAGTTATTTTTATTCAGAAACTAACACTGGTCAGAAGTAACCTATTAAGAAGTTATAATCAGCACCTTATGTGGTGATACATCAATACCTCAGATGCTACTCACATTTTGCTATTATAATTTTACTTCAATTAGAAAGTGCCTATTTTTGAACTCTATTGCTTTTTTCAATTCAGTTTTTCTTTTGCTTAGAATTTACTCGGAACTCTAAAATTAAGGTTCTTTTTTCAATGTTATGCAAGGACCTTGGACTGTAAGACGCCATCTTGCGAACCATAACATGAATAGTTTGGCCTTGGAGACAGGTCATCTGAGAGACACCTATGGAAGCCCACATTGAGCTACAGAGAAATGACTGCTATGCTGTGACTGAATTGCAACTGCTTCAAGCATCTTGAAGAGGCAACGTATGTCACACACCAGATTATAACAGCAGTGAGAGAAAATAAAGAAAAACAGCCTTAGTAACCCGAAATTAAACATCTTTCAAGGGAAAAATCACTGGAAATATGGAAGACACTTGAAATAAGTTTAAGCAAAATTTTAATCTAGATGTGCAAGTAATGAATGCTTGTGAAAAGGCGGCAAAAAGCTACAGCTTTACGCATTTTTATTTTGTGCATGCACACAAGGCTGTGAAACTGTCATACACACATCTGAGCAGTACTATGAAGGAAAACACTGGCTTTATTTTAAGCAAAAGCTCCAAACAAACATGGGCTTTGTAACTATCCCAAGGCTGAAGAGCAGGGCATTCTTCAAAGGGGAAATCCTGGTATGATGTTATATTTAGAAATCAACCTCCCCACATGTACCAAGCTGGGTGAGAGTGGCATAGGGACTGCAGAAAGCCCAGAAATAAACTCATCAAGACAGTTAGATTCTTCCCTGCAACAGAAGCTCAGGAAAGGAAAGGAAAGAAGAAAAAAAAACAGACAAAAAAATCCACTAGTACTAAAGGAATTAGCAGCAAAGATTAGATTAGAAGCCTATCAAGTCCTTGCTCTTATCAACAAGCTTCACTTGTGGTACAGGTGGGGTCAAGATAACTCAGGAAAAAAACTGAGAGAAGGAAAATCAATTTGTAGTTTGTGAAAACAGGGACTGTTTGAGATACTGAACATGTTTATTGTGCTGAAACTCATTAGGTACAAGAATCCACATATTGAGTAAATATCATGATAGCTAAAAGGAAAGAAGAATCCAAAGTTTCTAAACAGGTGTAGGAAAAAAAACAACATGAGGGAAAAAACATTTCCCAACAACTGCTGAGTCAATGGGGGAAGAGGAGGGCTGCAACTGACCAATTTCATATATCCTTAATGAACAGTTATAGATAGAGGCCAAAAAGAGAGCACATGATTTGTATATTTTCAATAACTCTCTGTGACAATTATTTTACTGCAGCCTCTATTTTTGATGAAAGAGCGGTATGAAGTGTTTACACTGATGATATCTGGACTAAGTGAAAAGCTGCTGAAAAACTATCACCAATTCAGTAAAGCCATTAACAAGCGCTTGGGTTCAGTGAAGAATTTAAACATATGCTTGACTTTAACAGTCCTTAAACTTGACAGAAACCAACATGACTCCAGTAGATAACAAAAGCTAACAACAAATTGCCTGACAGGAACGGACCAGTAGCTTTACCTGCAACAAATGCCAATTTCAGCGCAGACAAGGCTGAATTTTAACACTTGCCCAAAGCAGACGGACACACAGCTAATTTTAGTGTAGAAACAGCTAATGAAGTCAGCTTTAAAACGTACAATCAACTAAAAAAATACAGCAGAAATTATCTCTTAAAAGTGCATCCTTACATGCACCTAAATATCTGCGTAAGATCATTTCCAAGCACGCCCTCTCCAACACCGAGAGCCCTCCAGCCGCACTCCCACGGGCGGGCGGGAAAGCCCACAGGGCTCCACAGAAGCACTGCTCCGAGGGAGTAAGAGTCAAGGTGCATGAAACGGTCCGAGAACACGGTGTTACAAGGGCGGGGGCCGAGGCAGGGCAAGGGGGCCGAG
>NW_009185729.1:0-19464 GCF_000690835.1 Fulmarus glacialis | reverse complement strand
GGGCAAAGCTTCACAGCAGTCCCATCTGGTCAGCCAAAAACTGTTGTCCGAAAAGCGGATTCGTGCCCGGCGTGCAAGTAACCAATTCCACACGCTCAGGAGAGATATTGTTTTATTCAGGCCTGGGTGCTCGGTGGACTTGTCACAAATCAAGCACACCTGGTCTAATCACCTTCCTGTTTATATCTATGCTTCTCATACATATTTTAAGTTTCTTTTTTACATATTCATTAAATTTCCAAGAACTAATTATAATACTACATCATCCTAGACACATGCGCGCTAAAGTCTTTAGGGTCTTGTTGAAGGTCTCGAGTGGTCTCTGGTGGTTGATAGGGTAGTGAACTCTTCATGAACCTGTTCCTTTCTTTCCTTATAAGGTCGAGGTTTGTCTCCGTTCATTTATGGTTCTTAATTTCAAGGTTAATCATTACTAGGGTCTAACAATGCTACACACCTGCAAACACAATACCTGCTAGTTACCTAACTCCTAAGCAACAAGTCTTCATTGTTTAGAATTAAAGAAGCAAGCAGTATAGAATAAGAGGTACTGTAACAGACTGTACCTACTGCATCAAGGTGAGTAACAAATATCTTGGAGAGAAGATAAGTTTAGTATTTATGGACAAATTGCTTAACCAACAGGGGATTTGTTTCTCCTTACTTTTACCAGCTAGATGAATATGATATAGTAATCATTTTACATCCATTTTTATGTTCTTCTCCTGGCATGGTTTCACAGTTGTTTTCTGTCCCTTGCTAGATGTATGAAATATGGGACTGAGTACCCATCACATTGGTACAAACTCTGTGCTGCTTGTATTCAGCCATGGATTTATGCCAGGAAAGGGCTTCAAAGCTCAGGTCCCTCTTTTTGTAGATTTTTTTCTTCTACTCAGTTTCAGGCTCTAGCAAGTGGAATCTGGCTGGAAGAGTTATTAAACGAATGTGTGGATTCTTCACTGTATACAGACAGGAGTTTCCCTTTTTTGTTTCCTCAACAGCTGTGAATGGCCCTGCCTGATACAGTGCTGCTATGTACCTGGTGCTCAGGAAGCATGAAAACAAAGGGCTGCGCCCAAGGTTTGCACACCTCCTGCATCTGGGAAAACATGTTTCCGCTGTTTCTTCACAAGGCCAGAAGACCAGCATAACATAATAGTGACAGGGTAGCCTCAGAGCAGAGATCTAGCCTAGTACCTTACCTCCAACAGTGGCCATAAGTAGATGCCTATAGAAAAGTAAGGAATAGGGACAGTTTCTCTTTTCCTTCCCTCCGGGGGCTTGGAAAATAATTAATCCTCAAGCCTTTACATTGCCATTAATGCTCTGGAAAGCTGTTAGGTCTCTCTTTTCCCTTTCAGCCTCTAAAAGCACAGCCACTTCCATCTTTCCACCCAGATCTCATACTTTAAGCAGTTTCAGAATTCTTATAACTCTGCATAACACGATGTGGGAAACTGCCTGCCCACTTGTTTGAAACAAATCTGCAAGTGCTGGGGATCTTCCAAGGGCTGATTCTCACCTTACAGAATGCTAGTCAAAAGTGGGGGTTAGGTAAAGGTCCCTGGTCAGAAATGCTCACAAGCTGTATAATGCGTCTATAAGAGGGGTGCTTTAAATGGGACACCTAGGGGTCCCCCAGCAGTGAGGAAAGCAAAGTTACATTCTGTGTCTTACGAAGACACTCTTTTACTCTCTCTCTGTATGATTTTTTTTCTTTTTTCTGTAACATCTTCAACATACTTTTTTTGCAGGTAGTTCATATTTTGGATGCTTTTCTGCTGAACTGTCATCTCTTCTCTGGGTTTGTGTACCTGTCTTCTCTGTCTGACTCTTTAGTTTTACTGAGATGATTTTGGAAGAATCTCTCACAGTCCTTCAAAACTCTGAACGTATCCTCCGAACGATTTACAGGTCCTCTCAGTTTAATGTCTCCTCAAAATTTAATTGATGCTCTCTCTGTCCCATTAACAATGAAAATAATTAATATATAAAGTCCAGGGTAGAGTCTTCTGATCTCTGTCCAACCTGAGCGCTAAATACTGGTACCCAATCTCAAAATGATTTTTCAATGACTTCTACACCTGCCTGACAGTGTTTTTACATGTAGAGCATATATCCTTAACTGGTTTATGAGAGTGTCATGTGGGACAGTATCAAAGACCATACAGAAGTCTAAAAGTAGTTCATCTCTACTACTTTCTTCCTTATTCACGAGGCCAATTACCTTGCCAAAGAAGAAATTTACTTATAAAGGCAAAGAAACAGCAATACCTGGTAAAATCTCTTGTTATCCTCTTCATATTGGAATACATATACAGCTAGATGGATATGTATCCTACCCACTATACCCAGTTCTCTGATGTTATTTAGCATACATAAAGGAATGGGTGTTCTTGATAAAATATTAATTTCTCTCTCAAGTTTTGTTTGATGTTTTGATTTCTAAAAGTATTTGTAGTTATTTCAGCGAGTCTAATAGGCCATCTATGTTTTATGATTTCAGGTATTTGTTCTGCTTACCTGGTACTCATCAAATATTTTCTGTGGCAGCACAAAATATGTCTTATAAAATTGCATTCTCTTGTCAAATGACAATAACTTAGGGTTGGAACTTACCCTGAGGTGAGGAATAAATTGAAACTAGCAGTGTTTGACTAACAGTGCAAAGCTCTGCACCAGAAAAATACTAAATCCATCTTTGATGTATACTTATGCTCTTTGGAGCACTGAACAGCTATGTTTGCTTTTAACTGAGAAATGGTCCCTGCAGTTCAATATTTAATGTTACCTATAATTCTAGAAAGCACAAAAAGAATTATTTCTTTATTCTTTAACCAGTAAAAAAATCCGGAAATCACTTTGGTGCACAAATGGATTGCATAACAAGTGAACAAAAAGCAATTTCTTGATTTGTGTAGCTCTTTGTATTCTTTGTATTCTGTAGTCTTTGTATTTTAGTATAGTAAAATAAGGCCAGGATTTGATCAATTCTTTAAATGCTTTGAAAAATAGTTTACTAAGCAAAACAGCTATTATATTTCATAGCTTCTTCCACTAGCAGCCAACTCATGAGAGGGGGTGAAATGTGACAGAACCGAGCTTATCAGCTCTGCGTGGGTCCCGGGGAGACAATGGAGATACGAACTTGGGGCAGTGCTGTTCACTATTAGGTGGCTGTCCATTGTATGGGAAGTCCACCAAAGGAAGTGGGAAGAGCAGTCTTGCAACTTTCTAAGCTGTAGTATCAGCCTTCAAGGCAGTTCTGTCGGTCTCCTGTGCCAAACCCTCAAGCATGGATGGGGGCTGAAGATGAGCAAGATCAGAGTTCAGAGTCATAAAGACTTCCAGCAGGTGTTTAGGCACATCTTTCATCTTAAATGGCAAATGTTTTTGTGTCTAGGTAACTCTTGACACAACATGTACAGATCATGAAGACAGTGCAGAGAACACTGTAGTAAATGGCAAAAATGAATCAACAGTTTCTTGCTAACACAGCCCTTTCTAGAAATCCAGGGAAAAGCCATTTTTGACATGGATTGTAACACCTTTATTATGTGGAATGAGGAAGCAGATCACTTTTCACTTGCAGATGAGGAAACCTACTCCCTAGGGCTGTGATACTACCAGTGGTGGAGACCTTGGAACAGATTAACAGCTGAAAGGACATTAAGTATTTGAAAGAACAGAGATAGTCCCATTCTCCTCAGGCTTCAAAGTGTCTAGCTTACACACTGTGTTCGAAAAAAGGTAAGAAGGGACTCGGTCTATGTCAGTCAAGCTTTAAAGCTATGGATAAAGTTTCATCTAACACCTCCACTTTCCTCTTTAAACGAATGTAACAGCAACAAGCAGGGGGTTGTATGAAGAACACCAATAGTCTTACTGTTCAGCGAGTTTTGCTTAAAGTTATTCAAGATATTCAAAATACCATGTGCAGTATCATCTTTATGTTACATGTTGGCAGCTCTATGGTGACTAGGAAAGAGTAATGCCTATTTATCAATACTTTATGGAGTTCTGAAAAACACAATAGATCTGAAAACCCACATGCATTTGCAAAGAGTTATGCTAGGATGTGTGGAAAACTCACGGGTTGAGATGAAAACAGTTTAATAATGGAAATAAAACAAAGTAGAACAGTAATAATAACAATGATAACAACAACAGTAACAGAATATACAAAGCAGGGATGCACAATGCAACTGCTCACTGACTGCTGACAGCGTGTCCCGAACGGGGAATGAGTCCCCCCACCCCTGGTTTTTATACTGAGCATGACGTCAGATGGTATAGAATACCCCATTGGCCAGCTGGGTCAACTGCCCCGGCTATGCTCCCTCCGCTACAGCTTCCCATGCACCTGGCAGAGCATGGGGAGCCGAAAAGTCCCCAGTGCAAGCAGCACTACTCGGCCACAACCAAAGCATCAATGGGCCGTCAACGTTCCTCTCATACCAAACCCAAAACACAGCACCACCCCAGATACTGGGGAGAAAGTTAACTCTGTCCCAGCCAGAACCAGGACACAACCTCACACTGCCGCTCCTGCACTAAGGCTCGCAGGGATTACTGGTGAGATATGGCCTTTTCTAAAATATGGAACAGACTATGAAAAGCAGCAAGAGAGACTAATCTTAAGCATCTGTGCTTGGGAAGTAAAAAATATTTCTCAGCAATAAAGTGCTAGGTATCTGTGGTAATCACAATTACAGTCATTTGCCATTTGTCCCACAGTAGCAGAGCATGGGACTTTGTACTTAACATGTGGGCAGGAGGGGCTAGATCCAGACAGGTCAATGAATGCTGCAGCAGTGCATTTACAGCCGAAGCCTGTAGTTCGCTTGCTGTACTGACCAGTGCAGGTGAGGGTTTCAAAACCATGCAGTCTGCCTGGTCTGCTGGGCCAGCACATTCTGACAGTGAGAGGGTAGGAATTAGGGCTGGAGGTGGCAGTATGAGAGGTCTGGCACGTTTGCACAGGAATAGTTCAGTTTCCTCCTTTGCCTGAGGGAATTCAAACACAGATAGGTCATCACCAAGGACAGCCATCAGGTTGGGTGGGAAGCAGTGCAGGCTACCTGGGGAGTGGGGTTTAGCCTTTCCTGCTGTAGCTGTAGATCCTCTTTGAGATTCACTCACCTTCTTTGCATATTTGAAGCCAGAGTCTGGTGACATGTGGGGTGGGAGACCCAGGCTTCAGTTTCCAGGATGATGCATGAATTTCACATTAGCTAGTAACTAGGAAACATTATCTATCCCCACTTTGAAAAAGCATTTGCTGCTTCTGCATTTTGAGGGCAACCTGATCTGGTACTGCATAGTAAGTTCCATTCAAGAAAGCAAGGCAGTGGGTTGCCTGGGCTTGATCTCCTGTAGACCTACCAATGAGCTAAGCTTTGAGTACCAAGCTGGATGCATTCTGAGATAAGCAGAAGCAGAAAATTCAGAAACTTGTGAGACATTGAGGTGAAATATGAGGTACCTGTGGAGTCTGCACAAAGCCAAAGATGCTCATGCCCATAACTTTATACTTAAGCACTTAGTTGTTACACCAATATCACTGACCTGCTATGAAATACAATAAATAAAATAATTCATTCCTGATTATAGTCAATAGTGCAACTCAGCACCACTGCCCATTGCAAAGTGAGGGCTGATTTTCATTGGAAAATACTGATTTTCAGGGGTTGAAACCTCTCTCAGTAGTTTCATTAAAATCTACATAAGGGAGGTTCCTTAGTCTGGAGATGGTATTTCTGTTCAAAACCGAAGAAAAAAAACTTGGCCAAAAGACAACCAAATGCTCTATCCATTGGGCCACTGGCTGTTTGGAGTTTGTGTTACTCTATGCTCAGAACATATCCAAAGTTTTTTGTGTTTTTAACCTGAATCACTTCCCAGAGCTTCTTTAGTACAGTCCCACAAACAGCCACGCTGGCAGAGCTGACGGAGGTATGAACAGCAGCAGCAGGAGAAGGGCAAGCTGTGACTGAGGAAGTGAGACCCCTTCCAGCCCACTTTGCCTTTGGATAAATCTCTCGATTTTGGGAAACATTTGCTTAGCTGCAAGAAAAAGGGAGTGTAGATGTGAAAGCTCAGCATCCTCACACACCCCGGTTTTTCAGCCAGCTATTGATATCCAGAGAAAAATGTTTTTCAGGGATAAAAGGAAGAATTTCAATCCTAATACGACAATTATTATTTTAACATGTGTTTTGTCTAAGCAGGGGAGCTGACTTTTCTTTTTCACAGAGGTCTACAAAGATGAAAAGAGATTAATAGCAGTTTTGTGTAATAGAAATGCAATAAAGTGCTCCCAAGAGAAAATGTATTTTATTTGGACTCTTGCTTATAGGAATGGTAAAAGACAGTCTTTTTAAAACATGGTAAAACCTTTGCTTTCCTCCTCTGACTTTGGTGCTAGATTGGAGCCTGCAGCATCTTTTTAAAGAGGCTTATAATGGAAATGGTGAGACATCCTTAACTGCAGCAGATCAAGTGATTGCCCTCACAATGCAGCCCAGCATGGGAAAGTAACAGCAGTTTAGGAGACTAAAGGAAAGTGTGAACTGTCCCCAGAAACCATTACATTATGAAGTTTATCTCAGACGGGTAATTCACGTAAGTCAGGAGCTGAATGGAATTTACTATCGAAGCAGCAGCGGTGTACACAGTGGTATTTGTGTGCTCTGTGTCTAAGGTGCTATACTGTGCTCAGAGGTAAAAAGTCATCTTTCTTTCCTGTTAGGAGCCAAATTAGATATTAGCAATCAGAAACAATTGTTTCCCACCACGTAGATAACTTCTTGTCTGCCTCTTGGCATTTATTTTCATGAGCCTCAGCCTCCCAGCTTCCTTGGAAAGGCTACAAGCAGGGATCTGTTTCTCCAACTTGGTAGGGCAGAAATGCAGGGGCAATGGCCGTGAAGACAGTCCCTTATCAGGGATGATGGTCACCTCACTGGAAAGGAAAATGCTGGCTGCAGAAGGGCAAGAGGTGAAGGCTGAAGATGGCATTCTAGGCAGATGGGTTTTCAAAAATCTATCCCTTTTGGAAAGACTCTAATTCGTGGAGCAATTGAGTATTTCTGTGCTGTGGACAGTAATGGCCCAGCTTTGTAGTGTGCCAAGAATGACAAGGAATCCTTTAAGAGAAGCTAAATGACAAGACTTACAGTGCCGCATTTCCTAAAACACTCTGTTTAACCATGGCAAGTTGGCAGCAACCTTCTTCATGTCACCTGAGTGGTTTCAGTCTTCAAGCCAGACCATGGTTTATTGTGTCGTGGACACTATAGATTTTGGAGTTTACCAGAAACACTGCAACAACAAGCAATCCATTTTCAGCACAGAGGCACTGTTGAGACAACAAACCGCACTTACTGAAGCAGCTAGAGCCTATTCGTTTTTAGTTTTGGGCCACATAAAGGCACTAGGTGTCTGTGAGATTACTGGTCCAAAGGCCCGTTAAGCTGATGAAATATATGGTGCTGAGGTGGGAGCGCTCATGGCTTTCTCAGAGGGTTTTCAGATGTACCCAGAGCTACCAAAATTCTCTGAGACACTTTTGAGAGTTAAGAAAGCACACAGGCATTTAAGCCAGATACTCACTTGAATTCTGTGAACAAGCACTCCCTCACATGTCCTCCGAAAACTGAGAGGAAAGAAATGTGCACTTATAACCTTCACTCAAAGTGAAGATACACCCAGTGCAACTCATCGATGGAATCATTCAGAACAGTGCTGCCAGGAAGGCAGTGGATTTTACATTAGCAATGTGACTGATCGAGGCTAGACTCAATTTTGTTGTCCAGAAATTGATATAAATTTGATGAATCTCTTTAAAGCACTACATCTCTATTCCCTGCTGCAAAATGTGGCCCGGGAGATTTTCTTCTCTTTCTAGCCTGTGTAAGTTATAAGTATTTCAGGGACAGACCTGCATCTTTCAGCAAGTGCCAATCACCATACAGTTTCAGGTTCAACAGGAGTTGGCTGAGGGTCCTCATCTTGCTACTCATATGAGCCTCTAAATCTCTGTAAGGCTACTGTTTTTAATTGCTAATGGTGATTTGAGCTCCATTAATCAGGATTTGTTTGGGTTTTATCCATGTATCCAAACAATTATCATTCACCTAAATGAATGAGAGGAGAGTAGAGGAAGGATTTGCATGATTAATGGAAATAATTATTTTCTTCTAGCTGCCCAGCAGTACAGTAATTGGTATCTGGGACACAGTTGGAAGTGCCACGTAATAGCTGTGTGTCATGTGTAGGCAGATGGTCTCAAGGTTTTGGAGTGGAGATAAAACTGTGACAAAAAGATTGGCATAGTGTGAACAGAAAACCACAATTCTTGGCTGGCAACTAGACCAGCACTGTTGTGCTGTCCTACCTACAAGATGTTTATGACTGTTTCCTGCATCTGGAAAGATGCTTATGCCTCTAGAAAAGAAAACTGAGACATGAAAGCCGCAGCAGAGAGATCTATGAAATATATGTGCTTTTCTCCCATAGACTTCCAGCTGCCTAGAGATTTTTTTTTTTTTTTAATTTTTTGATGTTGTGGAGCCAGCGTGGAGAGAAAGATTTTGTTCTGAAGACTGAGGGTGCTTTCTAGGGTTCTCTAAGATATTGAAAGGAAAAAATATCTCTTGTGAGTTCATTCATTAGCTCCCATGACGTCCTCAGAAAGTGCTTTCAGCTAGAGAAGCAGCTAGGCCAGCAGTATGACTGGGATTACTGCATCCACACTGTTTAGATTCTGCACTCCCCTGTCATCCTGCCTCCAGAACAAGCTATGTAATGGGAACTGTAGATTTCCCCTGTTCCTTATCCGTGTTACAAAGAAAAACACTGAAGGTAATGTGGCACTAGGCATGCTACTATAAACCTGCATAAGACCTTGGGCTTGCATAGTGTGATTCCTAAACATTGGTCATTCAGACTAGCTCATTCCAGTAGTCATGAATATCTGTATTGTAAAGCAGAGCATCCAGCAGGCTGCAAGCACTGGTTTAGGGAGTAGTGGGAGAGGATGGCTGTTCTTTGGTACTTAGTGTGAAAGCAAGTTAGCTATTGACACCTTCCTGGCTACCCAGAGCTGGATGGGTACATTTCAGGAGTCTGAAACATAGTGTCAAATGTAATGGGTATTTCTTTAGTTTCCTCATACTGCTGAGTCCCCATACTGCTGCTTTGTTAGTGCTTTGTTGCACTGTAAGACCAATCGCTATCATAGCTACGGCATACCACACACCCTGCAATCCCATTTTTATTTGGGGGGAGAAGATAAAAGGCTTCAAGTCTTCAAGTCCTTGTGGCTTCAGGGGTGGGTTGATTCCCATTGGCTTCTGTATAGCACAGTGATTGGACAGACCTGTTTGCCAAGCCTTCAAGCTCATGTGTTACATGGGCTTCACCAATAACTGAGAAGTTCAGTGTACAGGAGACAAGCTTTCCTACATAGGCAGGTTTTCCTACAGAGGCAGATAGCAATGGGAAGTGTATGAATCACTTATATTGAATGGGATCCTTCACCTCTAATTCAAAGCCTACTTACATCAGCAGCAAAGCTCAGTCTTCATAGGGCTTAAACATTTTCCAATCAAGTGTTTCCTTTTGGCTAGAGAGAATAGCTTTGCTCCCTCCCACATATGCATCGGTGCTGAAGCTGAAAAAAGGCAAGGGATGGCAAGGCAAGGCAAGGGATGGCAAGGCAACGCAAGGCAAGACAAGGGAAGACAAGGGAAGACAAGGCAAGGGATGGCAAGGCAAGGCAAGGGAAAGCAAGGCAAAAGTGTTGTGAGCAGACAGGATTTCCATGCAGAGATATTGAGGCAGTTTCAAAGCATGCACATGGAGAGAACCATCTATGATATCTGGGACATGGTCAGAATCAGCCAGCTGCTGAATCTACCAGTGTAAGTGTCTGCAAAGAGACCCCAGTCAGACAATTGGTAGAGTAGGGAAGGAGGAACACCCTCACACCTTCATCCAAGCAAGTGATTCCGAGAAAACATCAGAGATTTTTGAGGGAAAAAAGGGGTAAAATGGATTTTTTTTTTTTAATACTCTTACACTTCAGTAGACTGAAGATCTGGGAGCAGAATGTCCAGAGCTGGACCTGAGTATTTTAATGGTCCTGCTTTTCCATGGGGAGATCAAAGCTCTGACTGTGTCCTGAAGTGACTGATTCAGGAAAGGAATCTGATTCAGACTACCAGTAATAAGGCTGTTTATTTAGATGTGCCTCTCAATTGCAACTGATCACTACTTACGCCCCTCCTGCCCTAGTCCCAAGATTGTTTATTTACATATTTATCTTTTTATCTGCTATTTATCTTGTCTTAACTCCAGGTTGTGAGCTTTCCAGGCGGAACAGTCTGTCCTTTCTCACACCTATGGATGTAAATCTTAAATGCTTAGATCCTGTTTTTCCCTTGCTGAGGTCATGAAACCTGACTTGCACTTCTGCACATTTTAGAGATGCATTTTGTTGTGGTTTTTGACAGCATACCAAACAGCTTGGTAATTCTTCATTTGGGACGCCACTTCTTGAGGTGGAGGTTGGATTAAAACAGAACTTTGTGTTACTTCTGGCTTAATTCCTTCCTGATGTCTGGTTTAAACATTTAAACATCACCCTAGTTTGATAAGACCCAGTAAAACATCATTTACAAAACAAAATAGCATACCCTTGGATGAAGTTAGTTTGCTCATAAGACCAAACATTTATTTAACACTTATTTAAGGTTAATGAAAGATTTTTTTAGTGATAATAATTTACAACATGAACTAAATACAAGTAAAGAGGCCTTAAATGATTAAGTAGATTTGTGAAACTGATCAGTTAATAGTCCTGCAACATGAATAAACAAAACTGGTATTAGTAATTTGGAGTCAGAGTGGGTCTGCACTTAGAATCCTAATTATGAGCCTAACAACAAGATAAATATTCCCTTCCTCTTTTTAAATATATAACTCCTCTAGAAAACAAATCGTTTAAGGTGCTTATATGTGTTAGTTGCCAAAATGATTATGAAAAAGCATATTCTGATTACCACTTATTTTGCTGGGACTGGAGTAGGAAGTCATGAAGTAAAAGCTATAGCTTGTCCTCAGTCACACTGTGCTTTCTTTATGAGCTATGCACATATTTGGACTGACTTATCTAGCAGAGCTAGACTTTCTGTTTCACATCCTCCAGCACATAATTCAAAGGTGTAATAAGTCTCACTTCAGTCCTGGGCTAAAATGAAGAACATGGCACACAAGTTTCTATCTGCTTTTCCTCACAGAACTGTAGCTCAGTTTTTGTGACTCATTCAGGACTAGCTGTATTTCTGGTGTTTGCTCATAACATTAATCATTAAGATAACTATGGTGTGGCAAAAAAGCTCTGGACTGTTACTGTGGTGGTGGTGTTGTGGCTATGAAGATCTAAGAATGTACTCAAGACAAGATTTGAGAGAGAGGCAGTATTCTTCACAGCTAATTAACACAGTTGGAAAAAGCAGACAAGCTTGTGGGCACCCAAGCTTATTTTCAAGAGAAGCAAATAGAAACATCAAACTCATAAGTCAAATAAAAGTTGAGAATTGTGACACTCAGGTTACTACTTGAGAGAAAAGGAGTAGATAATTGAAGACCAAAGGAATTGTGGTGGTCATACTACAAATAATCAACTTTCTCCAACATATCCCTTATATCTTACCAAAGGGTTCACCCAACCTGGATGCACCTTCTTAAGGAACTGATTGGTTACTGACTCCACTCAGTGGGCATTGCTAGATCCTACCTTTCCAGAACATGGTACTCCATCCCCAGATGACAGAGTAGCCCCAATATAGAGAAGTTATCTTGGATTGGGGAAGCAGATCCAGTACAGCCAATAGAGATCATTCCTCACATAGTAGAAACTCCCACCATGATGTTGAAATTCACAGGATTAAGATGTTTTGCACAAACTGAAAACTTGGTCTTAAGGTTTGTCATTTCTGAGAAGAAACAGAAGAGTAGACTACAGCTGAACATTACCAAAATAAGTAGAAAATTTGTCTCCCTCAGAATGCCAGAGGGCAAGGGAAGCTTTATATTGGATTATGTTTGGGAGGTGAATTATTCAGAATTTACAAAGATTTCACTAAAGTAGCTGAAACCTGTCTATCTGTCTGAAATAGCTGAAAGTTCATGGCATAATGTTTAGCTGGCACAGGCAAGGGGCAGAATCAGAGACAGTGTGACTAGTAAGAGGTGGCTTAATAACCAGCATCACTTTTCAGTGTTGTTCACTGCAGGACACTCCCTGCCTTCCACTGCCATCCCTGAGTAGGTTCAAATGGGAAATGTGTGCCAGTAGGCTCCAGTAGTTACTTCTCAAAATGCCACACTGAAAATCCCATCCATCACTTTTAAAGTCCTTATCAACGACCTGCTTCCTCCTTGGTGAAACTGCCATGGACCTCATCAGGAGCAAAGTGTCGCATAAGGCAGGAATATACTGAATATGCCAGTGATGTAGGCAGGATTAGTCAAGCTGGTGTTTTTCAAGAAAAAAACTAAAGACAATAGAGAAAGCAATCACGATAGGCAGCTATTCCAAGATTTCTTTTATTACCTTGGCAGTTGCACAGTGTATTTAGGGCTGATATCTGGGTAGCCAACTTGTGTTGTTACTGCACAAAAGTAGAATGTGACTAATGATTCCAGATGGCACTGAAAAGGAAGCTAAAAGGTTGGTTTTCAAAGCTCCTAGATAAGAAAAGTCTTCCTCCCAAAGTCTTGGTTAGCTGTCTTTAATCTAAAGCAAATTTTGTTGAGAGACAAAAGCTGAGCAAAGTACATTTCAGTAGATAATTTAGCATCTCATTCACACGTTTTTAATATCTCACTCATTAAAATGGCAGAGACTTTGCACATATATGATCTCACATTTCAAAATACGGAAAGCATTCAGTCGTTTGATTAGTAGGTGATGTAGTGGTATTAGAGGAACGTTGTAAAACACATCAATTAAACTAAATTACATTTCACAAAACCTGTTTCAGTACCTCCACTTTGATTCTGAGTTTAAAAAAGAGCTATTCCTCCATTAGAAACAGCTGAAAAAATTTGGCACATAGATTACTCACAAGGTACATTTTGAAGAAAATTTAATTAAAGATTACAGCAACCAAATAATAATAGCTCATAATCCAGCATATTAATGAACAAGATCAAGCAATTTATGTCCTGCTCTCCAGAACAAAGCTGCTCTCCTCCTCCTCCATGCAAGAACGCTGTGGCTGTGAGCTGATAAAGCATGCTCTCCCACCTTCTTTTGAAAAAGACAGAAAGAGGAGCTCACAGCATGGCAAGGGAGGCTAATGGTTCTAAAACTCATTCTATTCTCTGCATCTAAGTGTTGGCATATGAAGTTTGAAGGAAAGAATGAGAGTGACTATACTGAGTCAGAGCAAACACCCTTTTAGCTCAATATCCAGCCTCTGACAGTGGCCAAGAGAGTCACTGTTTACCCCTGCCTTTCTCCAAGGGAGCATACAGGCTCTAGCATGCTGAATAGATATTTACAGAAATGTGTATGGAAAGGTATACAAGAAGTATAATCAGAAAATGTCTGTAAAAATGCTAGCTGATGATGCTGTCCTGCAAGGTAGAATATTTGTGGGTCGGTGTTTCTAGACAAGTTGATACAAATGGAGGTGAACAAGTTTCGAGATTCTGAATTCCTTCATCAGGACCTGACAAGAAGAAGCATAAGCCAGGCTAAAAAGCAGATCAGATCTTGGTATTACATAACTATATGAATATATTAGACTGCTGGAGACAACAGGATAGTTATGCCTGCTGAGCTGGAAAAATCTTAAAGAGGTAAAAGGTGGTAAGCACCATGTATAAGACAGTAGCAGGAAAAACATAATGAGGCACAAAACCCGTGCCTCTGTTCACTATTTGGTTTTTTAAGCAGTTCCAGATTCTCCAGTTTCCAGCCAGAGGATGAAATAATTTTGCATGTCTCCCTTGAGGCTGAGGACTCGGAGGTTAGAGACAAAATTCCTTTATAGATTATTTGGGGAAACTCACTGCTAGGTAGTGGTTGGCTAGCTTTGCTCACATAGTTTCCAGAAGGGCATTTAGTCACTGAAAGACTACTTTAGGATACGCATGTCTGGTTCCAGGGATTTTGATGGTTCCACTGGGATAGGGTATTGATTTTAGTGGCAGTGGAGCTGCTCTGCCATTGTTTGCTTTTGTTGCTTTGGTGTGTTCTGGTTTAGCCATTCTTGTTCTGTGACAGTATTTCCTCTGGTGATGAATTTGGTGAGGTTAGGAATATTTGAAAGTCAGCAAGAAGAGTTCTGAAGACATTTCTTTCAAGTTATGATCTTCTTTTAACACATGTTGTGATTGTTTAATGACTGAAAATTCCAATATAGGCAAGTTAAGCCCTGTGCCATGCCTTGTAAAAAAGCAAAAAAAATACCTGGTATTCACGGTAATCCTTCAAGATTCAGTCTGTTTCACAGAAGCAGTATTCTGTATGGGTTTATGGTCAACTTTAGCTTAGTGAGATGGATGTCAGGAGGGATTTCCTCAGTGCAGTTACAATATTGAAGAGTTTGGCTATACATTATGGCTTTTGAGGATGCAAAGTTTTTTGCTGGTGTTGTGGAAGCAATTGTGTTCGTCTTCTGTGTTGAATATTTTATAGATTTGCTGCTGTATTAAGTCAGCTATAGAGCCCTGAATGTAGATATCAGTTTTATAGTATTCCAGAGACAGTTTGATGAAGTGTTCATTTTTATTAATTTTGTAGTAGAAATTAGTGAAGTAGAAATGTGTTCCTGCTTAAGTATTATTGTGTGGTAGTAGACACTGGTGATAATGCTTCCTGTTTCTTTCTCTGTAGCAATTCTCATCATACTGTGCTAAAGATGTGAACCCTTTATATGTGTCTCCTTGGAGTTTTGGCAGTTACTACAGATGAGAAGATAAGTAGAAGTGCCTTCACCTTGCTAAAATTATTTGAAGCAGTGAAATTCTACAGTCATTAGATTGTTGTAAAGCTTCTTCTGAGAACAAAATTTAGGATTTTGGAGAGCACAGATGTCATTGTTTAACCCAACAAGCAACTAAACATGATGCAGCCGCTTGCTCATCCCCCTACCTCCAGTGGGATGGAGGAGAGAATCAGGAGGGCACAAGTAGGAAAACTTGCGGGTTGAGATAAAAAAAGTTTAATAATGGAAATAAAACAAAGTAGAACAGTAATAACAATGAAAACAACAACAGTAACAGAATATACAAAGCAGGTGATGCACAATGCAACTGCTCACCACCCACGGACCACGTGTCGCGAACCGCGCGAGAGAACCCCCCCCCCATCCCTGGTATTTACACTGAGCATGACATCACATGGTATGGAATACCCCATTGGCCAGCTGGGTCAACTGCCCGGCTATGCTCCCCCCGCCACAGCTTCCCCTGTACTTGGCAGAGCATGGGAGGCCAAAACGTCCCTGGTGCAGAAGTGCCACCCAGCAACCAGAGCATCAATGGGCCATCAATGTTCCTCTCATACCAAAACCAAAACACAGCACCCCCCCAGCTATTGGGAAGAAAGTGAACTCTGTCCCAGCTGGAACCAGGACAACAGACTAGTGCCAAACCAGAGCTCTAGCTGTTTACCTAAACTCAAATATTGACTTGTTGAGCGGTACCCTTGTGGAGAGCATTACTATCAAGGCTGTTCATGAGTTCAGTATTTTTGTGTTTGAAGAGAATTATCTGTGTTAGTGAGTTCTTCTTCTCCTTGAGTGTCTCATGCTTGGTTTTAGTAGGATTTATTACACAGTGCTTAAATGTATTCCCCTATTATTTTTCTGTTGCTGTTGGAATATGAGAACAGTTCTGTGTTGAATTTGTCTCTTTTGCAGTAAAGTAAGTGAACTAAATAAATCCATGGGTTTTCTGACATCCTCCTGCATCGCGTGATCAAATATATATGATGGCCATAGAACAAGGTGAACGACTACCGGTGTTTTTCATGCAGAAGCATAGGACACAGATGTCTTGTACCTCTTGCCCTGATTTTACCTTCTGTAAGTCCATGTGTAAGTTCCTGAAAAGAGATTGAAGAACATAATTTTGGAATTCCACTTAAACCCCCTCAAATGTCAGTGTGTGAAGGCAGAAATCACCTCTGCAGAAGAGAGGATATTGCCAGTGCTCTAGAGAGACTGGCAGAGACTTCATGCACTTATATGTGAGTGTTACCCTCTGCCCCTTACCCAAGAGTATATGATCATGCTTGCCCCATTTTTGCCATAAATTTCTCCAAAAGCAGACAGATCTCTCTCTGTGTCTCCTCTTCTCGCTCTTTCTTGTACCCAAGCCAGTCCTCACAGACATTGAGTTAGATATGCCCTAATTTTGCATATCTCTAGTTTAACTTTTCTGAGTTAAAGGAAATGAAAGGACTGACTGTCAAATATTTGCCCAAGGAGGATGCAGCATGCTGGCATGGGCAGGCATGCAGAGGTTAGGCAGGACTGACCTTCTCATTCCTACCTTTCTGATTTCATCCTGGCTACTTGATGCTGAGTGAGCTGGATGGAGGTGTAGAGTTTCTTGAGAGATATTTTTCTGAGAAAATCAACATCGGTGAAAGTCTACTTTGTACAGAAGGTAATTATGCTGTTTGTTCTTTATTCCTCTGGGTTGCTATGTTGGTCTTAAATAGAAAGGGAATATCTACAATCAGTATCTAGCTCAAATGTACAATGACTACAACCTGTCCTCCGGGTTTGTTTATTTTAATCAACATGAGCAGTAACCCTCTCTTGCTGTCTGCTTAGAAAAGCATCTTGCAATTATTACTTTCACCTCAGAGACCTGACCCTGTGGATTGCCTAAATGGGACAGATGGAGCTTGTCTAAGGCTGTGTTTCATCAGCCCTGTCCTTGGCAGGCCTCCCATAGACCTAAGAGCAGACAGTCTGATGCTCTGTGTTTTTGTAAAAAATGAAGGAATATTGAATTTCATGAAAATGGTATTGACATGTTTGCACATGGAAGATAGATTGTCAGATTTAGTAATAAGGAGGTTGCTCTGATCTCATAAACCTTTTGCCTGCCAGGCTGTGAGAGATACCAGCAGCTCACAAAATGGAAATACAACTTCAAGCGATAACACTTCCATAGAAAGAAGGGAAAATGAGAAATAACAGCTAGCACTGTTTAGGAGTCAGTTGTGGGTCTTCATTTTTTAGACTTCTTACCTCTGTGATGCAAAGTTGTGATCTCAACATAGGTATTAGCATGGTAGTCTAGAACTTCATGATAGCACCCCCTTTGTGATTGATCTCTGCTTTCCAGGTGCAAGCGGTTTCCACAACTGTAAAGCTGCTAGATAGACACGTTGTGAAACAACAATGCAAGAAACCTGTAAAGGCACAAACAGCAGCATGAAGAACTTGCTTAATCACTTTAAGTTATTCAGAAGGGCAATGTCCTTCCCTTATAGCCGCATTGCTTTTCTTTCTCAACCCAAAGCCCACTGATGCCAACGGATAACTTCCCACTGGTTTCAGAGCTTCAGACTGGGGCCATAGAGACAATTTCTCAAATCAAGAACCATCTTGGCCTCCTTTCTGCTGTCAAGTATTTATGTTTAAAGAGTAAAAAGTGTGCTGGTGTTCTGGCCCAGGTGCCCAGCCAGGCTGATGTGGTGCCTCTTGTTTGACCCATGTATGAACTTTACAAGTTAAGCTCCTAACCCTCAATACTTTTGATTGAGATTATGTCATCTATTGCAGAAAATTATGGGGAAAGTATATTCTTTTTCTTTACAATGTTTTTTTAAAATTAGACATAGATTTGAAATGTGTGAGCTCTCATATTACATTAGATACACATTGATCCATGTTTCTAAAACTATTGAGATCTCCTGTCACCTATCTTATTCACCTTTTTACAAGGATAATCTGCACATCTGGAGCCTGATTCTTATTTATAATAAAGATTCTTTCTAGTCTGGTAGCTGCTCTGTAATTACAGAGTACACTTAGAAAAGGGCCTTCATTATTGCCAGAATTGTCTGAAAAGACCTAAGTAAAAATGAGAATAGGTTATTTCCTGTTCATCCTTGAACAAATTGTTATAGACTTGAGAAATGTAGGGCCTTCGTCAAAAGTGATGGAAAAGAGTTATGCACTTTTACAAAACTATATTTCTGCTTTCAGCTCTCTTTACTCTGCAAGTCATCTTACCGATTTCGGAGATTAAACATGAAAGAATGAAACAGAATCTGCTGTGAAGACTTGTTTTTCAAAATCACGATCATATTCCAAAGTTGTAAAACTGCTTCTGTATCATACTTTTCTGAGACCAGAGGCACAGCAGGGGAACATGGTTTAAGTCAGGAGGTGGTACTGGAATGCCACTCAGGTCCCTTTCCCTCCCCATCTTCCAGCAGACAGAAAGACATGTAATATAAAACCCACAGACCCTTCCATTATCCCATCTGTCAACTTAGACTCACTCTTCAGATAAAAGGAGATTTTTGTGTTAAGAGAGGAAATAGCAAGAGCAGATGTTGGGCAAGCTGGATAGCTGTGTATGGCAAAACAGTGAGAATGGTGCAGTAGCCCCTCTGCAAGAAGATGACTCTGTTGTGGTAGGTGCTTGCACCAGCATCTGGTAAACAGTATGCCTTCTGCATTCAAGTTCTGGATGTTCATAGTAAGAAGAAGAAGGCTGGGAAGAGAAAACGAAAATTAAAGGACACAAAACATCTTGCCTCGTGTCCAAGATTATATACACATCAGTGCTAGAAGTAGGTTTCAAACAAAAGCCTCACTGAAAATGAGGTAAAAAGAAACAGTGGGATGGTTTTAGTATATAGAACTGCTACAAGTGAAGAAAACAGTGACAATAGGTAAGGTTTACCTTCTTGAAACAGTTATTTAACTTCTATATAGGCAGATTTTCCAAAACACCTATTTTGATCCTAAAGGTCTTTAAAAACCTGATGGCAGGTGCCTATGCTCATTTGGAAAATGGAGCTACGTCCTTAGTGACTCTTTTCTTTATTTTTATTAATTTGAAGGGATAGTGGGTTTTAAAGCAAGAGGTCAAGATCTTGTATGTTTAGATGTACAAGGCAGGGATTTGACCAGAAATTAAAACTAGTGCAGTAGTTGATGAAAGAAGGTCACTTCCTTTCCTCCACGAAATGGAGTGTTACAAACTTGAGAATCTCTCTGCATTTGTAGTAAGCATGTGATGTTGCTACTGTGAGGGGAATGACAAAGGGCAGACTTAATGTATTAAGTGCCATGATATGCCAGGTTATCAGGATCTCTGAAACTACTCCAGTGTCATTAACCATGGGGACAGTTTTGTAAGGATTGTGGCAAGTCAGGAAAACCAGGTGATCAGGTCCAGTCAGCATGG
>NW_009185728.1:30396-73157 GCF_000690835.1 Fulmarus glacialis | reverse complement strand
TGCCTGCCAGGTTAAACCACGACAAGTATGAGCAGAACAAGAGTAATCCTTTCTTCATGTCACTGGAAATGTAAAACCACTTGATTTGATTTCCCCTTGGTGCTCTATTGCTTCATTTGGTACTCAGCCTTGCAAACCTACTGTAATACCCAAAAGCAGAACTGGGCCCCTACATTGTGTGGTAATCGGAACATTTGCATGACCTGCTATTCCTTTGATAGGCAAACCAATAACCCAGAGTACAGTATTCCCACTAGAATGCAATAAAATCTATTAACTAAACAATTAGAGCGTATCAGCTTTAGTTACTTATTAGAAGTGAAGAGTTTCCTAATCAAAAATGACCAGAATAAAGAGGAGGCTGAGTGAAGTCAGTGAACCATAGCCACCTTGCAGTCTCCAAGAGAAAGTATCTCAAAATCAAAGTATTTGTTTTAATTTTTCAGAGCAGCATATGTAGAAATTATGTAGTCAAGGGAAACAAGGAAAATTTAATATATTTTGTTACGAAATACCTTTTTCTACCACAGAATTTCAAGCCATTTTCTCTCTTCTTTGAAAAGAAGGCAGATATGATAGATTTGGATAATAATGAACATGGAATTTTAACAAACCTGGTGAAGAAAGGATTTTCCCAAACGAGAAACATTTTTTAGGTTATGAAATTTTTTTCCATCTTAAGGATGAAATGGAAGAACTATACATTTTTTCATAAACTAATTGTTAAGTTACACTCAACAATTTCAAAACATTTAGTTTTGAAACAGTTCATTTTGGTTTTGACCTTTTTTATTTTTTGAAACAAAAATTAGTATCAGAGGAGGAAAATCAGTAGAAACATAAAAAAAGATTTCTGTTTTCATTCTGAAAATGTCAGAAAGAATGTTTAATCAGTCTCTAAATGCTTTCCAATCTTTCTAAAAATGAGGACTTCTTCAAAAAGCCTGACCCATTCCCGTGTAACACATCATCATTTTTCAATAAAAAAAGCTTGTTATATAAGGAAATTCCCAGTCAGCAGTGGAAGATGAAGCAGGCTATAAAAATAATAAATCAGTGACTATGAGATATCAATTTAAGTATTAGTATAAAACAAAGCAAAGGATCAGTTAAGGTCAATTGCTTGTCAGTAAAGGTTTGTTTTACAAGTGAATTAATTTCATTTTCATTATTCATGTTTTACAAATATTATACATACAATAACTAAGGGAGCCAGTTCTTCTGGCTCTGAAGAAAAGAGCTCTTAAGTCAGGTGATACAGATTGATAACATGATCCCAAGCCTGTGCAATTGTGCCTTTTCAACAACATGGTAATAGTGCTTATGTCAATGACACATGCATCTGTATCATCAGAGTGCCCATCAGATTAGCTCTGAGCATGCCAGAGGAGTCAAAGCCTCTGAGTTCTTCCCTGTGGGGCTGAAGGTTTTGTGGCTTGGCATATTGGGGTCAGATTGAAAATTCTCAGTGGTAGCCAAGACAGGCTAGCTGAGAGAAAAGGGTGATGAATAATTCCCACTGGGGTAATTTCAGACAACCCCCCCCATTTTTTAAGCTAATTGCTGAGTTGGAAAATGGCTTGTGCAATTAAATATACTGAGAAGCAAATGGATTAATGACATGGGGACGAGTCACCTCACCCGCAGCTGGGCATCTATAAGTTAAACATCTAGTTTAATGCATCTTTCCAAGCTGCCTCTGCAACCCCTGGCACCTCCACAGTGTGTTCTTCCATCCTAACACAGACCAAGAAGGGCAATGGATTCACATCTGGAGGTGCCTCTTTCTCTCTGGTGATTATGGAGGAAGCCTAGCTAGCTCCCCAGCTGTTAGCCAGCTGGAGGTCAGTGAAACAAACCTGTCTATATGGTCCAACATCTTGCTTGAAAAAGGAGATCTTGCTTCAGTAAGGCTACATGGCCATAGAGCTGCCTTTTCCCCAGACTTTGCCTTAAAAAAAAAAACCAAACAGATAAAGCCAGCTGGTTTCATTGGTTTTACCCCAGCTGTGTTGTGCTTGTTAACTCACAGTCAGCTGAGCACAGGCATGTGGATTCAGCCACCTCACCAATGGAACTTATAGCCAATAAGACCTCAGTGAGGCAAGGAAGGCTTAGCTGTTTTGACCCCTTTGGTTACGCATGTCTCAATGGCTACCTGCAGGGAGCCGAGATGACACATCATGTTGCTGCTTGTGTCATGATCACAAAGAAATTCTCCTCTCTGGCTTGCTTGAGAACAAAGACATCAAAGATCCCCACAGCTAGGTCTGCTAGGCTAAATTGCATTCAGAGGTGCAACAAGCACACAGCCCAGAGGAGAAATCTTCACCCCCAGAAACAAATAGGCAACAAAATAATAGATGACATAGGTGTAAGGAACAACATGTCAAATAGGGTATGTTTCCAGCTATAAACAAGCTTTAGATGAGAAAACAAGAGTTCCTCCTGGTTCAGGCATTCATGACGGTGCTGAACCCACAGAGGATCTCTTCTCAAGACTCTGGGGCTGGCTATGTAATAAACAATGCAGTGTTTTCCACTTCCCATCCAGTTCCACCAGGATGCAGACACACAAACATATGCAGACTTTTCTGTAAATAAGGAAAACAAACCCAATTTGAAATTCTTACACAAGCTTAGAGTTTCTTCTATTGAAATTGTCACTGATGGTTTTTCAGGCCACATTTTCTTTTATTCAGATCCTTTAAAACATATCCATTTGGTTTGATGTATAAAATATCAACAGGAGGGTATTTATTAAAAAGCATGATGCTAGAGATTAAAAAATAAGATGCATTTGTGTGATAGAATTTGGATTTAAAATATAGTACATGCACACTTTGCTGTAAAATTCTTTTGAGCTAGTCCCAGTGGAAAGTTAATATCTCCATCACAATGTAGGTCTTTTCAAGTACAATACACCAGAGACTAAAATAATTTCATTTTAGTTTGTAGAGAGAGTAATAAAAGCAAAAAAGCAAACAACCCAACACTGTAGAAGCCCTAGGGATCATACATCGACCTGGTCTTTAAAGCAAAAAAAAAAGAAGAAAAAAAAAAAAGGGTAATGTAACACTTGAAGGCTACATTTTCAGACTTCAGGGCACCTTTCGTATAGTTCTCCTCTGAACATTAACCTCAGTGCTGTAAAACAGCTCCTCCCTTGAGTGGCGAGGAGCAAACTGCATTCCAGATGAATATGAAAATAATCCAGAATAAGGCACAGCTCTCACTGCCTCAGTCTCCCAAAATGAAGAGCAAGCAAAATCCTAGCATAGAGAGCCTCCTATTTTAGTGATGGAGGAAAACACACAACATAATAAACCAAAACATTGTCAGTTACAAGATATCCATTCTGATAATTTGTGCATACAAAAGGTATAAATCCTTTGCAAAGTGATGGCATTCCAGAGTGTCTTCAATCATTCTGGCACACAGAATAAACCACATCCTCTTGTACAATACAAGAAAAGATTGCAGTGCACTGCTGACATTTGAGAAGGTGAATATTTTGGCTGCATCTGTTCTCATCTTTTTCTAAGATGACAGCAACAGCCTTCTAGTTTCTGCCCCAGCCCAGATTGGAGCTGTACCTGGAGAATAAAAGGTAGGATTTTCTTTAGGAAAAGACTGGAACAAGGTACCTGATGGCTTTTGCACGCTGTTGACAATTTCCCTCTTAACCTTACTTCCACCATGAACTTGCCTACAGCACAGACATTTACAGGACTGGTAGCTCCCAGGCTTATTCAAGTCAAGTCTGCAATGATCATGACAGCCCCTTAGTGGAGGGGTCTTATCTCCAGCATGCTTGGACCAAATCTATGGATAGTGGTGTGATATGGTGGTCAAGAGCCCAAGCCAGCTCTGAAACCTAGGGTTGAAGATCACATCATAGATTTCTCAAATACTGATGCCGTATCTGGTATAAACTAGTTGAATAATATCCTGTCTGTCCCAATACGCACCAATCCCAGCCTTCCATCAAAATATTCCTCATCTGTTGAAGACAGCATTGGCCCATGAGTTTCATTATAAAATGCCACCCTTTTTCAGTCTCCATCCGTTGGTTACACAAAGTGAGATGCGTATCATTGCTATTTCCCAATCCATTACAACAAAGCTGTTATAGCAACAACAGAAACAATGAACTTGCTTATAAATATGTTGATAAAAGCACAAAGCACGATGCAAAATGATTTAGGAAAAAATCATCCATTTTTTATGTGAATTCTTATATACAGCCCTGTTTCCCTGAAATAGTATGCTAGCCAGCCAAAGTTTATCTTCTACATGCGTAATCTGAGTTTCATTTGCTGTGCTGACAGTTATATGGTAATAAATCGTGCATATAGAGTTGATAATGGGATAAAGAGTGCATTTCGTGCCCACCTGCTCATCAGCCATGTTCCTGAAAAAATAACAATGTAGACATACCTTACGGGAATTGACCCCAAAGTATCCCCTTGTCTTTCCCACTCCGCTCCACTCCAAAATTCCCAAGGATGCTTGAATGAGACAGGTTTTGCTTCTTCAAGCCAGACTCTGCTCTACCACTGTCATCTGAGCACAAAAGCTTTAGAGTAAACAGCAAATACACTGGAAATGTTTTATTAGCATGACAGCAGTACACATTCTGGTCTGGATCTGTGTTTCTTCGTGCCGGCTGCTGTACACGCTGCAAGACTATAACCTAGATGCACAGAAATATCATAAAAGATACAGACAACAGAACAGAGGGGAACAACAACCACATCAAGGGGAACACAGGGTTACACATACAAAAAATTTGCGTGTTCTGAGCCTCATTATTGTGAGAAAATTTAAAATAAATGAACACAATTTATTAACTAATTCACACAGACTACGTGCCCAGCCATCAGCAGTTTATTGTCAACATCAGTTCAGTGGTGCACAAGAAAATGGGGTTCAAAGAGCTTGCCAGACAGCTGGGTTTTATAATAGTGTTTGAAACACATGGGGCAGGATGGAAAAGGCACCAGGGTGATGGGGGAAGAAGCAAATTAATATGCAACCAGGAGAAAGAAGAGCAAAGGAGGGAAAGAAAAATGACAGAGGGAAAGTGCATTGGAAAAGTTATTTTCTACTGAAAAATTGCAGCTTTCCATTAAAATTCAGAAACCATGAATTTTAAGATCATATCTAACTCCAGGCAATATTTAGGAGCTGCTTTCTTGTTACAATTCATATTACTCTGGATTAATTTTCAGAGGTTGCTAGAAACAGCTGGTACTCCAATTAGTGAAATTAACAAAGAGGTTCAAAACAACGAGGGTTTTGAGGACACAAATTACATTTAGTCCCTTGAAAATTAAATTGTACTGCTAATTGAAATCACCCAAGAGGCAACAAAATTCCATAAGAGTTCCATTTTCCAAAACCCGTCCACTTCACTATGATCTCAGAGAGGGCACCAACCACTAATGTGTAACAACGTCTGGAACAACACATATGTCCTGTACTGTTGCACTCAGCTACAAGTTTAAAGTCTTCCTTTCCTCTGCACATCTTGTGCCCATGGTGAATGCTTCTAGAAGAAAGAAAATGAGAGAATAAATGAATGAAAATGAGAGAAAATTAATTAATCAATGAGTTTATAGTAGGCAAATCAATTACTTTCCAGAAAGAAGGAGATCCTGGGTTCTTGTGTTCCCTCAGATAACTTTTGTGCAGCCTGTATGGGTTCTTACTGAGTGATACGCAAAAGTAAAAAGTGAGACAACTTGGCCGTTTTGGTGTGCAAGTCTCTATGTGGTTCTGCCCCTTCCATATTTTCTGCACCAAAGTCTCCCACTGATTCGTTACAACACAAGCAGAAATCCTTTAAGGATAGAAATAAGGTATGTGAATTTGCACAAAACTATTGAAATTAAAAATATTGCAAATAAAAGACTAGGTATTTTAAAAGAAGTTCTGAAACAAAATCTGAATGCTTGAAGAAGTGAGCTATTGAGGTGTTTTATATCTGCTTTGGAATTTGCATCACTTAAAAATAAATAAATACACAATTAACAAATTAAGAAATAACATACTTAGCAGTTATAAAGCACTTCATATTTTTCAAAGCACTCTAGACACATTAAATACATTACCTAATTAGTTCCTCCAGAAGCCAGTCTAACAAACTTCACTGCATGCTGTGTACTGAGAAACTGTTGCTTGATTTAAGGTTCATGTTTACTATCCTCCATTTTTTCTGCTTCTCACCAAACAAAACCAATTCTTTAACACTTTTAATTTACATGTTTTTTTGGTTACATAATAAATACTTAAATGCCATTCAGAGTAGCCACCTTAAAGTCAGTAAAACTAGTAAGATGGTTTACTGCTAGATTTTCTGCAGAGTATTAATACTAACCCTCCCTGTTCTGCAGTTAAACAGGGTGTTCACAGTGGTTAACCCTTCAGGGTATCCTCTCACTTGATCAGTGCTATTCAAGCAATGAAAAGGCCGTATCTTCTGTCTTTTCTGTCTTTTAAAATACTTAGCACACATCCATGATAGTCCGTCTATTAGACTTACCCAAAACCTCTGCAGCTGGGGCTTGCAGCAATGGACAAACAGGAGGTTTTTTAAAACAAAAGACAAATTCGGAGTTTTTCAAGATGCAATTGTACAGGGTGCTAGATAATCTCATCTAGATTGAGAGATGATCTTTCGAGGTCTCTTCCAACCTGGGCTGTTCTGTGATTCTATGAAATTTGACTGATATTTAAGAGGTTTAAAAGAAACAAGGATTTGACTGCCAAAAAGTCAGGGTGAGATTAAAGCACTTCCACTGCAGAGCCTTTGGTGTTTTGAATATGAAACTAAAAGCTGTATATGAAGCACAGCAGACTGCTCCTGGCTCCACTATTCATAAGCTTTCTCCTGTAATGTTTTTAGATTCTATATAGATATATGAATAAGAAAATATAAATACATCTTCTCCAAAGTATTTTTTCCCCAGGAATATAGTATCTGACAGAAGCAGGTACTGAGCATCATAGGCACTTTTTATGCATCATCAGATGGGGCACTAAGGATGGGGAAAATATAAGGGTCAACTACAATTTGCAGATGCTGAGTATTTTTAGGGGGAAAGGCTCTATTTTTTTGAAGTTCAACATTTCTTTTGAAAAAAATAAACCATGGAACAATGATGTGAGATAAAAATGCAAATTTGAATACTGCTTTATTTTTATTAAAAAAGCACATAGGTGTAACTAAAAGAAGCAGTGCTGCATTTTGACCTTAGTGTCTTTTTTAATTCATTCCACAGGATGTACTCAGAAAAACAATTTGCTTTATAGAAATGATAGAGGAGATAATGAGTTGGCCATACTGAGTCTATATTCTCTAACCCCTGACAGTGCAGACTATACTTTTCAGAACAGAGGCTTACTTCACAAGACGCCTTCTTTTGGATCAGGAAGCTTTCCAAAAAAACCAACACAAACTCAGCCTGGGTTTTGTATAGACAACACACTGCTGATTGCTCTTTGACACAAACTCTCTAGTTTCGCAGAGTCCTTCAGATATCTGTATCTAAAACCATGAGGTCCCTCCTGGTAGACCTAAGAGATTCCCAGAGGTGTTGAAAGCTGACAGCATGTTGAAACTGCTATGTGGTTCAACCACTGTGTTAAGCTGACTTTTAAAAGACTAAAGGACGTTCAGGGCAGATGTAACTAAGGACAACAAATGATATCCATTCCCATATGCAGCACCATTACAGCCAAAGAAGCACTTACTCATGACCTGTGGGATAGTTATGCCAGCTATGGGTTCCCTGAGCAGGTATGAATTTCACTCTGATCAAGTATCTTATTTTTGGCATTTCATTAGCAAGCAGTTCTTTTATTCTCAATCAGAAATTCTGGAGTTTTATCCCAGTGTTTGTTAAAGGTACTGTAAATTCTTTAAGGTACATTTATTAGAATGAAAGTGCTTGCATTTTATTACCAAGACATAAAATGCAGAAAATTCTATAAAGATCAATATGTCTCACTATCTAAATTACAGTTACATCATAAGAAAGACAACAAAATAGCAATAGAAAAGTAAATCTGATAAGAAATGAGGACTTTGGGAGTGAAAATGCTTTATTCCAGGGCACTCAGACTCTGACATTGACTCCAGAGCAGTAAAACTGGTATGAAAATTTAATCAAAATTGAGTACCAAAGGATAAAATTAGAATAAAACTTAGAAGGGACAAACTTCTAAGTTATTTCTAGTGGAAATGAAGGGGTTGTGTGTCTTTTTAAAAAACTAAGATTCATTTCAAATTGGAAATTGCAAACTTCCTAATTGAAAATCTTAAACCTTGAGCTTCTTAGAGACTTGACTTCGTGAATTTGAAACAGTTCTGAAGTTGATGTGCTACAGCATTGCCACAAATCAAAGTAAAAGCCTATTTTCCAGCTAAAATCATTATTAACCAAGTACACTGTCGTGGTTTAACCCCATGCAGCCGCTCACTCACCCCCCCTCCAGTGGAATGGGGGAGAGAATCGGGAGGGCACAAGTAGGAAGACTCCTGGATTGAGATAAAACAGTTTAACAATTGAAATAAAACAAAATAGAACAGTGATAGTAACAGTGAGAACAACAATAATAACAGGATATACAAAGCAGGCGATGCACAATGTAACTGCTCACCGACCACCGACTGCGTGTCACGAACGGGGGTCGAGCCCCCCCACACCCCTGTTTTTTATACTGAGCATGATGTCACATGGTATAGAATACCCCATTGGCCAGCTGGGACCACCACCCCGGCTGTGCTCCCCCCGCCCCGTGCAAGCATCACCCAGCAACAGCCAAAGCATCAATGGGCCATCAACGCTCCTTTCATACCAAACCCACAACACAGCACACCCCCCAAGCTGCTGGGAAGAAAGTTAACTCTGTCCCAGCCGGAACCAGGACATATACACAACCATTTCTACGCCTACTCACTCTTGTTAGAACAACCATGTTACATCTCCATACCGTTACAAAACAGTACAACAAATATCAGTAAAAAATGCAGTGATGCATTATGCCAATTACCAGTATGACAGGACAGCCGTGCATCAGATTTGACATTCTGTTGAAGACAACGAGTTTTTTGGTATGATCATTTATCCATCAAAAGACTCAAAGATAACACAACCGCAGACTGAAAGATGTTGGAAATCAAAAGATGAGATTCATCCATTTTGGATATTGCACATGAGTGATTAGGGAGAGCAAGAGACAGCAAGGAATTTCTCCTCATGGGGATATGAGGGCCATTTAATAACATCTTACATTGTGGGACTTCTTCCTCCCACAAGACCTACCAATGACGTACATCTTTGTATTTTAATCCTAAACTCATGGTGGAGATCACTGCACAAAACACAGCAATGACAGACTCACTTGGCTTGTTCAAACAGCTTGTTCAATATGCCTGAGACAACCTATGTGCCAGATACAGCTCACTGTCACCTTCACTTGATGTGCCCACTCTGTACCAGAACGCTTCTAGCACAAGAATGCATCAGAGCCAAATGCAACCCAGCTAGCAATGGAGCTAGCAATGGAGGCTTTTCTAGTCATTTGCTAGAGTTTTTGTCTTCTTTTGTCATTATTCTGTAGCTGTGGTTTTGCTCATTTTTTGGTTTAATTTTTTTTTCTGATGTCTTTCCAATTAATATGTTACTTCTAGCCTCTGGAACTTCCTCACAGGGCAAGCTCAGACAACAATTAGCACTTCTGAATTGTTTCCTTCAAACAACTCCTTCCTTATTGCCTCCCATCTCTTGCTGCCTTCACGCCTTGCAAGACAAGCAGCTGCTAGCTTATTAAGATTGGAGGCACTGCATCTATTCATTTCTAGGACCAGTAGATCTCAAGTCCTTGGCAAAGAAATATACCTTAATAGTATCATCTTCTTGCTTTCTCCAACCAGCTGTTCCTTTTAATCATAGCAACCCCATCACTTAGTCAATGAACAATTCATACACCATAAATTCTTTAATAAAGACTGGGATGTAAACTACATTATCTACTACTACCTTTCAGCTGGAATCTCTCCACACACTCAGTATCTTTCATACCCATAATCCATAAAAATCTTGGTTATAATAGACTTGCTGCAGACCTGTGGGGGGAAAAAAAACCACACCAAAAACAACAGAGAAAGAGATTGCTGCAGACCTCACTCTGCTATTCAAAGGGAGAAGCCATTACCTCTTTTAGCCTTTGCCTCACTCCTGTTTCTACTGTGACTCCAGTGTTACAGAAGGCACAGCAAGAGTCACACATCTGAAAACTTATATAAGTGGACATGGGAAGATGGAGTACAGCTGAGCCTTATAGTATCACTCTACATGCAAGGCTTCTGGTGCAAAGAAAGGTCTTCCTTAAAAAGAATGAAGTAATTTATTCCCCTACATAGAATAAAAATGCAATCTGTGGTGAATGCTTGACTCTGGGCTTTGCTTCCCAAGCAAGCCCTATTGCAAGTCACCTTCCATGTCAGTAAGAGGATGAAGCACACTACCCAGACACAAGAGATTCAGCAAGCTGGATGAGAAAACCAAGTTTCCACACCCAACTGGTCAAATTCTATATTGTTTAACAATTCAATCATGCATGAATTATGGAAAAAACTGGGCAAACTTTCAAAGATACTGGTAACAGTTTTGAAATGTGGTGTATCTGTAACCCATCGGTTTTTGCAGAACTATTATCAGCAGAGTTGGAAGGGACCTCAAAAGGTCAGCTAGCCCACCACTGTGTCCAAGGGAAAAATCAGCTATATCTATGCATTTCTGGCAGGTGTTTGCTTGTCTTGATTTGACCTCCATGAGACCTTCTCTGATGGAGATTTCTTGCTTCTCCTGCAGACTATTCCAGTGCTTAGCCCCTCTTAGGTAAGAGGTCTCCTCATAGTAAACATTGCTGGAATTTAATTTCATTACTTTTCCAATTTCTCTGGGCATGGAGGCAGGCTGTTTATTTCCTTAATATTTGCATCAGCGTTTATCTACTCAAGTTACCATTATCATGGCCAGCAGGTCGGGGGAGGTGATTCTGCCCCGCTACTCTGCTTTGGTGAGAGCCCACCTGGAGTACTGTGTCCAGCTCTGGAGCCCTCAGCACAAGAAAGACATGGACCTGTTGGAGCAGGTCCAGAGGAGGGCCACAAAAATGATCAGGGGGGATGGAACACCTCTCTTATGAAGAAAGGTTGAGAGAGTTGGGGTTGTTCAGCCTGGAGAAGAGAATGCTTGGGGAAGATCTTATTGCAGCCTATCAGTACTTAAAGGGGGCTTAGAAGAAAGATGGGGACAAACTTTTTAGCAGGGCCTGTTGCAACAGGACAAGCGGGAATGGTTTTAAACAAAAAGAGGGTAGATTTAGACTAGATATAAGGAAGAAATTTTTTGCAATGAGGGTGGTGAAACACTGGCACAGGTGGCCCAGACAGGTGGTAGGTGCCCCATCCCTGGAAACACGCAAGGTCAGGTTGGACGGGGCTCTGAGCAACCTGATCTAGTTGAAGATGTCCCTGCCCACGGCAAGGGGTTGGACTAGATGACCTTTAAAGGTCCCTTCCAACCCAAACTATTCTACTATTCTGTGATTCTATGTCTCCATCCCCCCGTCATCCGGTTTCCTTTTTCCTTTCTCTGCTAAGAACAAGGGACACCATTTCCTCCCCTCAGTATTTCTCTGCTCTCTTGTGGACTTGACACTGTCATACAGTGGAAGAAACCTCAGTGTATATCCCGGTTGTTTCAAAAGTACTTAATGACATGATCTATATTTAAAGAATATGCTCTATAGTAGAATGTATAAACTGTTACCACCACGTGCTGCTGGGACAACTGTAACATCCATTCTGGAGGCTGCTAATGCTCTGCGACCATCTCAGTAATTACACATCCCTTTTAATTGCCTGCAACAAGAGATGGAAATGCTGCCAGATTAGCCAATGCCTTGGGTACTTCCATTGGGTCTTGCCACCATTTTCTGATATGTCACTCCACCTAACATGAATAATGATTTTTCCACATCTGTCTTCCTTCATTCACGTATCTCTTTAGGAAAAATACAAAATTAAAACACAACTCAGAAAGGTTTCATTGCCTCTATAAGCTTGGCAGTATGTGAAATGGTTATTTCAGAGGCCACAGAAGGCCTATAGGACTTTTTCGAAACATATCAGCAAGGGAAAGAATAGCACAAATGACACAACCCCAAAAGCATGCAGACGTTGCCTTGCATCCTGCCTGTTAAATTGAGCCTATGTTTCTAAGATAGCATTCAGAAAAAACAAATAGTGATACGGTGAATGGGGCTAGTTCAAAGCTTCCTAACAAACCATGTATGTTTCCATTCTTTTTAAAAATTTGTATTTTTATTAATTGGGGGTGGTGGTGGTGGTGTTAGAAAACAAAAAAATTAAAGGTTGTAGTTTAGAAACAAAATTTTAAAAGTCATTCTTTTGTAGAAAAAATTTTTGACTTTTCCATTTTATAAGGCTTCCTGACCTTTGGTTTTAAACCTTAGACTTTTTAAAGGAAGTTGTCTGGTACGGAAGATCATCTCTTTCAATATCGTGAATCTCTATTTTCATTTTCCCCATGCAAGCTCCAGCAGTTAGCAAAAAGCCTTACTGTTAAAGTATCTTTGTTTCAATCCTACAATGGATTAATTTGGGAAGTCCTACCCTAGACTAGTTAAAGGTAAGTCCCATTCCTCCAACTTTTACTTTATCTCTTACACAGTGTGGTTTTCTGTCCAAAGCTATCTGAGCAAAGGCTGTTGTTACATACTATTGCTACATTCATGCGTAATTTCTCAGCTCAGCTGTGGTTTAAACCCGTATATGGGTCTATTTCTACAGCATATCCCGAATCAACCCAAGGTCAACTCAAAGGTAACCAATAATGGATCCCAGTCTACTTTAATATATGGAATGTGGTGCTCCAGGAGCTGTTCTGCATGTGCATTAGTCAGCCCTGCCACAGGGGACGTTATCTTCAAGGAAGAGACAGAGCAGGCAGCTGGGAGCAGAAGACTGTTCAACTCAGAGAGTTTAATTTGTATTAGTTTGCATATTAGCCTGCTAAGCAACCCCACTGCTCACTCAGAACCAGGCAGCAAAGCTATACTTGTACTCCCTCTCCTAATTCAGTTCAGCACAAGTGATCCAAGGTAGCCAGAAAATTATTTCCTTTATATCTGGATCACTTTGACAGAAAGAGGGTAGGCAATGACTTCACTTGCATTTGTGCTCAGTTATCCAGGGTAAGGGACATCATAAACACTGCTGAAAGGGTGGCAATGAGCAACTAAGGCAGGCTGTCAGGGATGGTGGTTATCCTAACTCAATGACAGCTAGAACACAGTGTTTGTTATCCTCCCTTGACTACAACCAGTGATCACAGCTCAGTTAAATTTCTTTGGACAGTGGGAAGTAATGAAAAAGAATAGCCAGAATGGCTCAGGCCAAACAACCTTCTTGCTCCATAATCAGTTTCTGATAACACCTAAAAGGAAAGAGTCTAAGAACTAAACAAGCATATGGCAATGTTTTCCCAGAAAACCCTCCCAGTCTTCAACGATTTGCAACTAAGTGACTTCAAGACATAGACATGTTGTCTTTGTACCTAAGAGCCCTTGATGTATTTTTCCTCTGCAAAAATCACAAGCTGCTTTTAGAAACCACGTAAGATTTTAGCATCTTCAATATCCAGTAGCAACTGTCCAATACTTAACTAGAAGTTGGGTGAAGGAGTACCTCTTTCTGTTTGTTCTCACCATCCCCTCCTCCCCAAGTGTAACTTGATGCAACCAGGTTCTCATGATAGAAGCAACAATGCACAGTCACTTTCTATTCACCTGGCATCCCTGATTTTAGAGACTCCAATCATGTCACCCGGAGTCATCTCTTTTCAAAGCTGAAGAGTCCCAGCCTATGCATCTGGCAGACTACTGTGACTCTTCCAGACTTTTGATCACTTTTTAATGTATTTTTTCCAGTTCTGCCATATAATTCGTGGAAAAAGAGAAGGGGAAGGAACCACACACCATATTGACAATGTAAATTGATCATTTATAATAGCATAATGATGTCTTCCATTTTTCTGCTCTATTTCTCAACATTACTTTAATTTTCTTTCATTTCTTCATTGCCACTGAAATTAGTTATATTGACAGAAATGTTTCCTCAATATCCTCCCTTCTCACAGCATAAATATTTTAAAAATCATGTCTGTCTGGGATGGACAGGAATATTCTTGCTAAATTATATCTGGTTCATGTTAATCCAAATTAACATCAAAGAATTTTGCCATTTAGATGTTTCCAGAAAAGAGTGAGAGTGTATTTCAAGGGTTGTGTATGTGGGACAGAACATGTACTGAGCCATAGGTCCATGGTGTTAACCTCTCTAATTCATGTTCAGGTCAAAACTCTTAGAAATTCAGACCAAAGAGACAATAAACTTCGTGTTGAGTTACATCCAAAAGTTGTTCTGCTTTAATTAAGATCAATGTATAAATTAATTTACCACAGTAAGCTTAACTAATAGAGATGAAGTATGAATGGACAAAAATGTATCTACACTGAGGGTTGTCCTGGCCTAGTCAGCTTAGCTTTTAAATCAGTTTTGATTAAATTAGCACACCTTTATTGTGTGGATAATATCTAGCACAGGTAGCTGCTTCCAATTGGCTAAGTCATAACAGCATATTCAATAGTCTAGAGTTAAGTGTTTTTGTGCAGAATACACAGCTTTTTAAATTAGCAGCCTTTTGTTTTTACTGTACTCAAAAAAAGGAGCATAAATACAGAAGGTGGAAAGCAATATATGGAGATGCTGTTACTTAGTATAGCACACAGATTTAACAACTGAGAGATGGGGAATGCATGTTGTCAAAAGATTTACTCACTTCTTAAACCAGAAAAGCCATTCAGGAAGTGTCACCTACCATTACAATGGCCACCACATTTGCAAAGCAGTCAAGACTAATTGCAATGAAAGGACAAAGAAAGCCTCAAGGCTGCAAATCATTATTTTAATACGCTGAAATTATTTTAATATGCTGAAATGTCTAAAGTGTACCTTGCCCTTCACTTTCTATTGCAGATATATAGGATATACTTTTAAGAGTCCTGTCTCTTTGGATATACATAAGTGCACACAACCATAAACTTGAATAGCATTTCTGTATCCATTTATTACACACACACAGACACACACGTAGCCAAAAATCTATTCAGAGATGTATATGTGCAGTGTAATGTGAAAAAACAGTAGTGCGAAATGAAGGATCCCAACACAGTTCATGTTACTAAGCCCCACAGAGCCTGGTGATAACTGGTTATGTGTGCACACTTGCTCCCCAGAAAAAGCAAGGGCATTAGGTTTAGCCTTCAGTGCAGTATCTTGTATTTGCTCTAGGCCAGGAACACACATGTGGCTCTTTACCCAGATCAACCAAATGACCGAGGACAACTTTTTAAGTCACAGTGATAAAACTTACCTGAACCCAAGGGCTACGAGGTTAACTGTGGAAAAATGCAAATAATAAAAAATATTTTTGATTAGCCCACCCTGCTGATGACGAGCAGTAGACAAAATAAAGAGCACTGTGAGCAGCTACCCCCTAGAAGGAACAGGATATATCATACATGGATAAGTATGTAGGAAGCCGCATGTGTCTATGCAAGGTCCTACAAAGGAATAAAGTTACTCCTTCCTCTCCTGCATGGATTACAAGCACTGTGGGTGAAAGCAGCCTGTAGAGTTGGCTCTGATGGCCGTTGGTTTTTTTTTTGGAAGGACACAGAGTCAGAAAAGGGATAATAACAGCCATGTTTCACATTGACAGCTGCCTGCGTAAAGGACAGGCACAGACAAGGGAGTGGGCAGTAAATCACCTCTCAGACAACAGGACAAAATCTATGCAAGGGTTTTCTTATAAATATTCCTTTGCAAAAGTATCCTGCCATGGCTTCTAACATAACACGGAATGATAAATCTCAGAGCCCCTTGCCGTCCTTGAGACAGACTAAATGTGGCTTTACATTTGTATCTTGGACAGAAAAAACAGGACCTGACCCTGGGAGACAGCAGGAAGGAAAAACAGACAATAAAAGCAGGATTCATCTCACCTAATACATGAGTGTTAGAGCTTCTCATTTATGTTAGTTACCTTCCTTTCTGCTATAGCCATTGGGAAGAGAGAAACACTTTTTGCTTGGTCTTGGACACTTCTCTTAGTAGTGGAAAGATGACCCAATGCGGTACAAAGTTTCCTCCATGGACAGTGCAGAAAGTCTCAATTACTATTCTAGGTTAAAGGGCTAACTTTTAGAGGTTACATTTAGATGAGATGACTTCTGGAGGGGTCTTGTTTTTTCAGTGGAAATGTTCTTTTAAGTACAATGACACAATATTTTTTAGAGCATTTGCTTAACTCTGTCCTCAAATCTTTCCTAAAACACGTGTGTCACTCACAAATACAGCAGAAGACAGGCCCTTGATTTCAACTGCACTTTAGGGGGACTAGCAAAATGACCCCTGGCATTATTATATGCCAGGCCTGGCAAGATGGAAAGCAATAATTATAGTGTAATAAAGTACATGCAGATACTATTTAATTGGCAGAATTTGTATTTAAATGGAAGTTTTAAAATGAAAACATGTAAGAACCTTATGGATGCAATATTCAGTATACCTTATGCTGGCAATGTGAAACTACATTTCCTAATGTTTTGTTGTGTTTCCTTGGCCCACAGGCATGTGGCAAATGTCTGCAAAAAGTTAGGCTCATTTTGAGACTGAAAACCTTCCTAAAATTTATGCTGTAAGGATTTTTTTAGCTTTTTGAACCATTGTAATTAGTATGAAAAATATTTGACTACTAACATTGGGAGCAAAGATCCCATTAGTGGGGCCCACTTACTCCGTTGTTAATGAAGACTTGGGTCTATGGAATCCACAGGAAGGTATACTTTGATTTAAAATGGATAGATAAATGCATCTTCTTGCAGCAGTGATAAAATGAAGAAAAACATAGTTTGCACACATGCATATTCATACTTACGAAGACAGACGATTAATCAGTAGCAGCTGGTAAGTAGACATGTGGATACTGTATTTCAAAGAATTGTTAAGTTTCTCAAACCGAAAACTAAAACTCAAATCAAACCAAACAAAAATCCAACTTACTAAATAATAATTTAGTTTTAAGCATAATATGCAACCTATACTGCAAAGAATCACAAAAGTGCTGTTTGGATTAGGCCTGAAAGAGAATATATGAATGAGCAGCACCATGAATGCAGAGATGGAAAAACTAAGAAAGGTGTAAGCTGACATATTCGGCCAAGAAAAAGCAAGAAGAAAAGCCTCCCAAGGGGTCAAGGGCTTAATTTTTTTCTAGTGTATGCCGGCATGAATTAGGAACAGGAATGAAAGTGGTGTGAAATCAATGTAACCAAAATATTTTGCCCAGGGATTGAGAAAAAGAGTGTAATGGAGCAGAAAGTTGTATTCCTATTAGACAGGAATGTATGCATGTGTGTATGTGCCACCAATACCACTACTACTTATACCATGCAAATAGTTTTCTTCATCAGAAGCCCAGCCTTCTGTCTGGCTAGCATATAGCTACAGCAGTGGGAAACTGGAGAAACGGGAAACTGTAGAAGAAAAGAAAAATCAAATCAGAATGAGTTTTGTAAGCCCTGAGGACCAGATAAAGTAGATGGAAAATACTGCAGGGTTACCCCAGCTCTACACCAAACAGATAAGGCAGGCAGAAAATATGTTTAAAACCACAGCCAGAAAACAATCAGAAAGGCACATGAAGCCATATAAACTCTCCAGTCCATGGTGAGGGTTGGGAGAGTACTGGATGAGCTAGAGATGTGACTTTCATGAAATTATACTTACCCTCTTTTAGTCGGTCCTTTATCTCATCAAATATTCTATCAAAATTCAGGCTGATTGCCCAACAGGTATGTCAACCAAGATCAGTCAATCAATCCCCTGAACTGTGCATTCTGTCAAATTACATTATTTTGCTGGGCATCAAATCAGGTTATGTGATGCTGTCCTCCCTAGCAGACAAATTAATGTTGAGGATAACACAGCTTCATGTTACTTTTAGGATTTACAGATTTTAAGAAAACAATCTAACAACAAACACCAGCTACTTTTAACTTGCAGTGTTAAGGTGTTGACAAGCTTGTAAGTGAATAATGTTATATATATGAAAGACAAAGAGACTCTTTTAGAATTGCCACCATCTACTAAGTGATGATTAAATTAATTTTATTTCAGCCATTTTACTTTATATTACATAAACCAGAACATAAATGGGAAAAAGGCCACAGGAATGCTTTAGCCCAGAGGAGAGCAATGTTCATTTAAACATTCCCCAAATGACACCCTGTAGGTCATCACAGAGATGAGAGATATCATATTCCTCAATAGAAAATCATGCCCTACCTAGGGAAAAGAGTTGCATTCATGCATTGCAAGGGCTAGAAGGAACAACTGGGATTGTGTATTCTGTCCCCTGCTGTGACCTGGGAACTCCAAACCAGTTTTGCTGAAACTCAAAGCATTGTTAGAGGAAAACACCACAATCCTAGACATACCATTCTAGTGGTGAATTATTCTCATTGTGATAAATGCATTGGTTCCAGGATGAATTTAGGTTTTAACACCTTAGTCTACCAGATTATCTGTAACCGTTATTTTGATAAATGCTGCGTTCTTGACTTTGCTCACTCTCCAGTTGGCTTTCCAAAGCTCACAGCTCCTCTGACAATCCTCTCAATTTCATCAATACATTTCTTATGGGTAACGATAGGAGTGGTGGCATTTCCGTCTTGGACCCTTCCCATGACAAATTGTCCTGACAACCACAGAAGGAAAAGGCTCTGGTGAATGATATCACACAAGCAAAATGTCTGTGCAGGAATGAACCAGTTCTGACCCCTGGCCTTGCTTCTCTCTTGAAATGAGTGAAAATTACCTGCATCAGGCCGTAAGAAAAGGGCCACAAGAGAAGAACAACACAGGTGCAGAGGTAGACTCTGCCAAATGAGTTCAGAATACAGAGCAGATGGCCTGCCATCTCCTAGTTTAATGTGTAGTACAGGAAGACATGGACATACAAAAGAAAATATTTATGGGATATCTTCTTTATTGGAAAAGCTTTTTCCTATTCCGTGTAGCTTAACATTCATTGTCTTTTATAGCCAGGCCATACTGAAGCAGTTACAGCCTGAATCACAAACCAGGTCAAGTCCTCAGGGCCACATCCTACTAAGCTGAGGCACTGGGAATACTAAGGAAGTCATCTTCTAAGCTGGGTAGTGTCCATTACATATCTTAGAGCAGTTTATAACTTTGGTCAACAGGCCCCAATGGGTTTGGTTCTGCCCCACCAAACTGAAGAGAGTTTCATATATGCAGAGTTCTGGCCAACACTACTCAGCAGAGGCATCTGCAATCTGCTCAGTGATGCTGGGGCAGCAGGGTCTAGATCAAAGGCTTAGGAGTTAAAATGAGTAAGACGACTAATGCTTATTACAGCTACTGTTATAGGGCTTTGCTTGAGGTTATTTTCTAGAAAAAAATGTGATTTTCTAGATTTCCCAGTCTTGCTGTCAGCCAGCAAAATTACCAATCCTATTGTTATGTTTTAATTTAATTGTTGGTTGAATGTGAATTCATATAATGCAAGGAGAATGTGTCTTATATTTAACATAGAACAGGACCATCATTTATTTTTATTTTAATCTAAGTGAGGAATTTAAATCACAGGTGGCCTGATAACAGAATTATTCTCTTTTGTGAGTTACTTTCCTTGTGTAAAGGTATTTTAATTCATCTTATTAAATTTTAAAAGAAAAAAAAAGAAAAAAAGACCTACAGTTCAACTAGATGTGATAAAGGTGAGTCAGAAATGTGTGCGTGTGCAGGTATGTGCATATGTGTGTGAGAAAAGCAACACACTGTAAAACCAAAACATTTAACCTTAACTCTGTTGATACTATAAGGCATTCTCTTATGCCATGACAGATACATTTTCATAAGCTTCATATTGAGTATTTCACCCATTCTGATAGCTCATTCTTAGCCCGAAAATGTTTTCTTTGACAAGTTTTGGATCCCTCCAAGAAATTAGAGTGATTTAAGTTAAAAGAGATACTAACGTTTTTCTTCCCTTCAGATGGAAAGATGCAAATGCAAAAGAGCTTCAAAGGTCTTTGTCCAAATCATCTTTTTTTCCTCACCTGTTCTAGAAGAATCAGTCATGTCTCTGCAGATCCCACTTCCATTAACTTTTCAAGTACTGCTGACATTCTTGTACAATAAGTCTCTCGCACTACATGTCAAGAACCAGATGACATATCCTTTAAAAGTCTCTTTTGCTGTATATCTGGGCTCTTCCAGTTAGTTTGCAGGTCAGATGACTGGGAATATTAAACTGAAGCTTAATTTACAGTTTCAAAATTAATTCCCAGCCTGAAATGATTGGTTTCCATCTTACTAACCCTGTTCATTTCTCAGTGCTCAAAGGTTAGAGAGTAGAGGTAATTTTTGTAAAAGCAATAATAATGATGCAAGACCCAGAAAGTTGCCTGTATTAAGTATGAACAGCACGGGAAGCTTTATCTTTATCAGAGCATTGCACTTTTTTAGGCTATGGTTAAATGCTTGCTTTAACCCGGCAGAAGTCCACTCTGCTACCGAAAAGAGCATAGGTGCTTTACCCTCCCTACCGCAGCTGCTAAGCCCTGCCCCTTGGCCTTACACCAGGGCTAATGGGAACTGATCTGTTAGCTGGAGACTAACCATCACCAGTATTGGCATAGGGATGGTGGGAATGAACAGCCCAGGACAAGAGGCAGATGGAGCTGCTGCTTTCAGTGGCATGGAGGTATATACTCCTAGGTAAAGCAACTGTGTAACTGCACTTCCTGTGTTATGTGTGTTTAACAATAGCATCCACATATAGAAGCTGTCCATGCTCTGAAGAGTTCAATTCTATGAGAAAATCCTTAGTGAATCAATTGCAAAGCTAGCAGCAAGGTTTTCAAAGCTCTTAATTACCTAAGAGTGTGGGATTCGTAAAGGTCGTAGGAATGTGTGCCCCAAAGTCCCTTAAGGATTGGACTCATAGGAGTTGGGAGTCTCCGTGCTTTTGAAAATCCTTCAATGTTCCTAAATGGATCTTTAAATTCTTAAGTACCATTAAAAAACTCACTCAGAGACATTTTTTTAAATGTATCACCTCACATTCATTGCTAAGCTTGAACACTAAAGACAGCATTTGTAGTAAATATGAGGAAGTGAAAGAGAAGCACATCTAGGGCCTATCTCAAGTGAACCCTTCTAATGATGATGAGCAGGATTGGTGGTTTGTGAAAATAAAACAAAAAATAACTTGCTATGAAAACAGCTGGTACATAGCCCTGTTTTACACATTCCTACTTCCGTTCAAGGGACCTATATTCCAGCATGGCATAACTGAGAATTAAATTATTATTGTTAATAAAATTATAAGATGGTGCCTTTCTGTAGTTATTTTGGTGTTTATATGTGATTTAGAAAGTATGTTATCAAATATGTTTTATTTGGAGGTGATGTTTTTTGAATTGATGTAGCACTGCAGGGAACTGAGTTTAATTTCCCTGTGCCTTGCAAAGCTTTACATTGAGCTAAGAACTTTAGCTTTGCTATCTACAGAGTAGAAACATAATCTGGTGGTCATATACTTAAAGTTGTTTTTGTCAATGTTAAATACCTGTATTTTTTGTATTCTGCTGCTGGCTTACACTTACAGGTGAGATGTTGATCTCCCATCCACTGTTAGACATAATTCCATTTTTCACATCTCTGTAAATATCAAAATCTAATTCAATGTGCCTGATGTAACAATGTTCCTCCTCATTGCTATAAGCATCCTGTCTACCGTCACAGCAAAGAATAAAAAACCCTATAAAAACTTTTAGCAGATACCAAGAGAAAACAAATTAAAGCGAACTGGGTCAAACAACTTACAGAAGAGTTTGAAGGCAGCAACTTACGGTGGTAAAAGATGCACAATGGTAAAAGGGCAAAAACTATCACAGCAGCAAGTTAGACAGAATTTGTTTGAACCCTAATCTTGTTTTCTTCTTTCACTGTGAAAGAGAAAAGAATAATTTAGACAAGTAACTATTGTATGAGCTGTGTTATGACTGATCAGTTTGCTATGAGTGAATCACCCAAGATATTTATAAATCTTGTCAGAGCTTTAGTTTTCCTTTATGAAAGTAAAAATGATTCCAGTGTCTGCTAGTAGAAAACATAAGCGTTATGTACTGAAAGAAAGAGAGCTGCAGAAGATGGAAAAAAAGATTAATTAAGATCATACTACTGTGCTTTTCAATATCATTCTGATGGTAGGACTTAGTATGAAATAAGACCAATTAGAACACAATTATTATTGATTTTAATTCCCATATATTAATACTTAAACTCTCTAGCACTATGGCTATTAACAAGTCTTAGCAGGATCCATTATCTTTTAGACATAATTTAGTACAGTGATTACATAGGAGTGCCAGTTAGCCTTCTGTAATACTATTTTGGGAGTAGTTAAAATTTAGGATGCTACAAACACAGAGCTTCCTTCCCTTTGCCATGTATGACACTGCACTACCCTGTTTTCATTGATTTTAAACTATTTTACACCTGAAGAGGTTCTATCTTTTTTCATTTTACTTAATATTTAATGAGCTCCTGTTGCAGAAAAGCAGCCCTAATCCCACTGAAGCAACAGGTATTAAATCCTTTACAGTGATGAGCTATTAATGAGAAATGATTATTTTCTGATATCTATTTGATACAGGTTGAGTGTGTGTATTATGGATAGATCATGCCCCAGTTTTTATTACTTAGTATGACTTTTATGGTTGCCCAGGCTTTATGGTGTACTATAATCAAATGAAGCAAAGTGAGAAAGCAGATAATGCACAGTTTTTCTTAACAAATCCAAATAAACTCAACAACACATTGTATAAACTAAAGCAGGCTGTCATTGTGGTGCACTCAGTTGGTGTGCCAAGACGTTGAACAGTCCTGCAAGTCCTTCATTTAGGAAGGGTTTTGACATCTGTGACAGAAAAACACTCATAAGCACACATTTGCCATGTATGCTCTCCAATTGAACTAAATGTGGTATCAGACAAGTGTTCTACCATAATAATTAAAACAAGAACCAGCATCTTCACCAAAATTTGCCTTAGTGTAAAAAGGTTTCAATTAAGCAACAGTGCCTCATCCAGCCCAACAGACAAGCATACAGGTGTGTGAGCTGAGGTCAGCTATATACCTGCTAGGTGCGTTCATAATAGGTATTCCTCTGGCACCCACTTCCACTTAGATGATGTTACAGGCATACTAGGAGCAGCAGGCATTTTCTGTGTTATAGCACCATTTTCTTTGCAGCTGCTGGAATTCAAAGCATCCAAAAGTCGTGTAGCTGGCCCAGGACTGGAGAAACATACATGTATATGCACATTTTTTAAAAAATCACAAATTTTTGTGTTGTGTGTTTCATTATCTCTTTAGAGACCTGTAGAAGCAGCTTCATAGCTGTTAATTCCACTTTCTGGTTGTTCTGGCATTAAACCAAGAAAAGGTGGTATAACATTTGGTGATTCTTCCTGGCACACTGTTTGGATAGCTGTTACCTACACTGACTTCATTCTGCTTGGAAGGCAAATGAGTTCATAGTGTTCCTCCTTTACCAGGATTACCACTTCAACTTCATAGCAGAAAGCTTTGGTCAGGATTCATCCGCCTAATGTAAAATGCCTGTTCCATATGTCTACATCTGAAATAGCTCTCTACCTCTAAGATAGCTGTCTACACCTTTCTTTTACAAACAGAAAGAAACAGGTACTTCCAGGGCTACATGCATCCTATCTTGAAAGAGATGTCTAAAAGAAGTTGGATCAATAGGGCTTAAGAATTGTTCTCTCTACCAACTACAAAAGCAGTCAATACAAATACCTCTGATGTAAGTATCGGTAGGTGATAAATCCCATCCCTTGTGTTACAGCCCTGAAGACTGTGAGATACTGGCTTTTATCCTCACCTCGGCTAGAAAACCAGAACAACCTAGAGGCAGAGTGTGCTACCAAATTTCTTCAAGGGGAACGTGAGCGTGATGCAAAGGTGGAAGAAGCAGCAAAGTGCTTAAGCATCTTTAAAGAAAGTAATCCACTGCTCTCTGTTTTGGTCACTGATATTAATTGGCTCTTTGTATGAAGAGCATGATGAAGTGTTGCATAAGCTAGCACCACAGCTTTAAAAAAAACTCTTCAAGATAATTTTCAGTGAAGTGTTCTCTTCTGCACATACTGACTTTAGCAGGGATGGATTGAAGGAGGACAGCGGAACTCCCTTCCTAGGGCTTTTTGAAGCAGCTGGCCCCAGCATGATCTCAGATTCTAGGGTTGCAGACTGGTGCTGGAGGACTGTCATGAATGAGTGGTTTAAGGCCGCGTACAGAATCACTGGCAAAGGTATTGGCAAATGTTGGAGAATGGCTGAGGAGCCTTGTGATTCAATTTTGACATAAGTTAGCCAGACTAGGCCGCAGTGAAAAATTCCGAGTCGTGCTGACAAGCGAGAAAAAGAAGGTCGTGCTGACCTTGCACTGTACAGATAAACAGCTTTTGAAGAAACACTGTATAAGAAAAACAGGATGGAACCCGGACCACGTAACAGTAACCGCAAGTAGGAGGAGTATGCTAATGCAATCTTTAGAGCTAAGCCAATGATTGTAAGACAAGTATGCATAAGGTAGAAATTAGTGTATAAATACGTGTAGGGTTTTGCAATAAAGTTGAAGCTTGCCTTATCACTCACATTGAGTCGGCTGCTTGCCTTCCCTCGCTCGTCGCAGGCAAAGGGTGATTTTAAGAAATTTATAGAAACATGACATAACAGAATTCGATGGCAAGGTTCACTCTATTACTCATTACGTGGATTAAGTATACAGAGAGAAAAATCATGTCAGAATTGTGTTGGAGTGATTTGTACAGGGATTGAGGATAAAAGGGTAAGGAGGACCCTCCCGTTGAGTCACAAGGTTCAGAGAAGATCCGACTGGACCCAATCTTAGTCTTAGACTTGGACAACGGTTTGTGTCTAATACAAAAGGGATAAGAAGACCCTCCCGTTGAGTCATGAGGTTCAGAGTAGACCCCCTTGCTTTCTAAACTCCTTCTCAAAAAGGAGCCTAGGTGCGGCTGGATCTACCCTTAGTCTCAGACCTGGGCAATGGTTTATGACTGCAGGGTTAAGGGTGTTTAGCAGCAAGCGTGTCCAGCAGCGCCTAAATGTTAATCAAATTGACAGCTATACAAAGAGTTAGTCAAGTTACTACAAATAGTAAAACAACTTACCTACAGATTATATTTGTTAGTAACTGTACAGATAAATGAGCAAAAAGATCTAGCTCAATCAATACGTATATATATGCATATGAATATGGTACCAAAGCTAAATAAGTTTATAAAGGCCTAAAACTATCCAAATTTATAAAGGTGTACGTGTTAAAAATTCCCCTTGAGTCTCATGAAATACTCACATTAAATGCTTTGGCATTTCCCAATGGGCGAATTGTTGAGCCCTGAGGAGTGTTCCAGCCCAAATCTCGGTGATCCTCCGAGTACCGCAAATTCGAGTTTGCAGACTCTGACAGGCGTCCCACTCAGAAGGAGATTCTGGATGCAGCCTGCTGTGGTCCAGAAGAGCTCAAAAGGGACTTGCTTGGGACCACTGTTTATAGGTTTGCAAGATGATTGGCTTTAGTCATTAGTAAATTTCCATTTTGGCTACTATCTGAGGTGGTCCAGGGTAGTAATTATGGTATTGTTTCACGGTAACAATGGTATTGTTCCACTTGAGTTATGATCCAGGTAGGGAATGCTTCAGAGCTGTCAGAGATGACAAATTATCTCTTGTTTCTGTTCCCTACTTTGATCATGTAGCTAGTGTCCTTGGTATGATCAGTGTCGTTCCCCACCTTAGCCATGCAAGAGTGCTTGGTATGGTCAAGGGACACTCAACCGCCCAACTTGTACACAATGGCTAAAGCTTAACAGATGTTCCTGAGATTGTATCGTAACCTAGAGGAAGGGGGGGAAATGTACCACCACAAGGAGTAACAGCTCTGGCTCTCTCTACTCCAGTGTCTTATCCTGACCTTTAATAAACAGGTAATAATCATCTTTCAGAGCTAATGGATCTAAATCTCAGGATCACTGTAGTATATGGCTGACCGAAGTATATATATAAGTATACGGAGTATATATAAGTATATGGCTGAGCAAAGAATGGAGCCGGCCTCTTGTCAGGGGCACCTAGTGACGGGTCAAGACACAAACTGAACCACATGAAATTCCATCTGAACATAAGAAAACATTTTTACTGTGAGAGTGACCACACACTGACACAGTTGCCCAGAGAGGCTGTGAACTTTCCCTAGTTGGAAATATTCAAAACCCAGCTGGATATGGTCCTGGGCAACCTACTCTAGCTGACCCTGCTTAAGCAGGGGAGTTGGACTGGAGATGATCTCCAGAGGTCCCTTCCAAGCTCCACTATTCTGCGATTCTGTAATATTGTCCAAGAAAAACTGAAGACATTCTCTAAATGGCCTATAACTGAGGTAAGGCCAAGGCCCGTTTATTATTTTGCAACCTTTTAAAGATTATTTCAACTGCTGTAATTTTTTCTTTGAAAACCAGGCTAAAGCACCCAGTATCACTCATGAATGAAACCACATGATAATTTATAGAAACTTTGCTAAAAGATATTCACAGCTAGTGATCAGTCAGCTCACGTGAAATAGAATGAGGATTGCTAGCACACTACTTGCCTTGCCTTCACCACGTGTATGCAATCAAATTTGTCTTGAAAATAGTGAGCAACTTCAAATTTACTGTGACCCAAGGCTGTGTCCAGAGGAAGTTAGTAGGAAGCAGCAAACATGCTGCAAATTCACTGAACTCATTACATGGTAGCTTACTGGACGAACAAACCCTCAATGAAGACAAATCTGCTTCAGGATTTTACAAGGGTACCCTCAAAGTTTTGACCTGTAAACTTTTGTTTTATTTTCAATTAAATGGAAGGCAAAATGTTGATTCCTCCTTCCTCAGGAATTAGTATTTGCCCTGTTCAAGGTACTGAATCTATTCAGCGAGTTTAAAATGCTGAGGAAAACAGAGAAACCATTAATAACATAAATAGAAAAGTAATCTAACGGATTCATTATAATCTAAATACACACATAAAAATAGATTATAATCTACCACTTCTCATCCTGAAGCACGTGTTTTGCTTAACAGCACGTCATTAATTTTAATTGTAAACCTAGGAAATAATCTCTTTTTCTCCCTGCTAGTATACAGAATGCAAAAGTGTGACCAATACATTTGTCATTTTGTTTCAGGTAGTTAACTTTCCCTTCAAATGCAAGTCTGTACAGAGTTTATGAAGCATTGAGCATTTTTTTTAAGCCCAGTAGGAAATTAGGGATTCCTTCAAAAAAAGAAGAGAAAGGACTACTAAAGGAGGATCATAAACTGCTCATCCCTACTTCTTAGGTTGAAATAGGTCTGTCATTCTCTTATTTTTGGTAATATATCCATGAATTCACAACCAAACAAATGGCATTTTTAAATTACTATTGCAATTAATGTCATGGCTTTTCTTTTCTGTGCCTTCTAGATGTTCCAAGACTTAAAAATAACAATAAAAGAGAAGAGAGAAGAAAAAGCATAGCAATTATCATCTCATCATTCTGAGTTCTGTCCTTAGTATGTTATTGGCACTTGTACTGAAGGAATCAAATCACAGCAGACCTAGTGGATATCAGCATTGACAACTGCACAACTTGTTTTTAATAAGAGCAAATATTGCAAGACAAACTTTGTTGCATTTTTTGACAAAGTTCCTAAATTTGGAAAAACAGAAACTGGAATAATTTCATTTTAAACTATGAACTACAGTGCATAGTTCTACCATTATAATGCAGTATAGTACTGCAGCACTGTAGTTAAGTATTATATATACTACTGTAGCATACTGCTTTTTCCATGCCTCAGTTTCCCACTTGCAAAATGGTTGAAACAACATTTGCTTCTAGCTATTGCCTGTCTGTGCTCTTTATAAACTTCAGAATTATGACCGCCTGCTCTAAGCTGCACAAGTACCATAGCTAAGATGTTGGTGTCTTTCAAAAGTCTATCTGTAAAATTATTCACTCTCACAAAAAACATTGAAAGGAAAGACTTATTTTGCATTTTTTCATCAACCTGGGCTTATTAGACAGACAGATGTTAAAATCCAGTGGATAATTTAACCTGATGTCCTGCATAACACTATCTAAAGAATTTAACCCAAATTATCCTTCATTTATTTTCATAATTTTTTTCAACTGAACTGAGGCAGTTCAACAGTGAATCCTGAGCCATCCAGACTGACCGTGTTGAGTCTCCAACCAGCAACATCTGCCCTCGTTACTGTTGAACAAGCATTATCATCTAAGCAGAAATATATTCTACACAGTATTACCCTCTAAATCTTATAATATGTAGAAGGATTCAGGAGCAGTTAAAGCTCCACAGGTCACAAAGACTTGTATTTTGCAAGAATTATGGACGTATGAAGATTATGTGTTAGGAGAGAAATAATACATCATACACGAAATATTGTGTATGCCCCCAAAAAAGAAAAGAAAACCCTGCTGTAGGGCCTGACTAAAAAGTCTTTTTATCCACCCCATTATTATTATCACATATCAGGGTGTGCTGAGTTGCAGAAGTGTACTGCAGCTCTTCTTTTGATTCAACCTTATTATTAGTTATAAAAGTCTGCTTCTACGTGATTACCTGAAATTTTAAAAAAATGGCACTGACTGCTGAGAGCAGCAGAGAAAATAACAGATTTTTTTCCTTGCTACTGCCTGTTAGAAAACATCTCCTCTTCAAAATAGCCACCATCTTATTTCCACGTATACTAAATTTATTATCCAAGTAAGCTGCCTGCTGAATTTATCTCTCCTTTTAGCCTCCTGCTGCTGGGGACCTAATCCTACATTCCTGTATCGCTTTCCAGAATGGTGGTGTTGAGTTGATGGTTGGACTCGATGATCTTAGAGGTCTTTTCCAACCTTAATGATTCTATGATTCTATGATTCTAATGACCATTCATCTAAACCAGTGGGTACTTGGGACTGAAGTGTGGCAAGAAAAAAGGGATGGATTTTTAAAAGTGTTTGGAAGTACCTGGATGTCACATTCGTAATACCTTTCAGTGGGCATTTTGTACCTTTGCAAATTTCCTCCAAAGTACATACCTGAGAGGTGTTTAAAAGGCTATGTAGACAAGAGAGTTTTCATGATTTGTATCTGAAAAATAACGTCTTTTCTTTTATGACTCCAGAATAGTAAGCACTTGCTCTGAATCTGCAAAGTGGCAACTGCTCCTCCTATGCATGCATATCCCTGTTTAATGTGCTTTATCTGAGATTGTGGAGACTGCAATCCAGATTGCAACTCCTTTGGAAAAAGTGACACCTAAGTTTTTTGCACTTGTTCTTTAGAGTTCGGAAATAAACTTGTTAGAAATCCAATACAGCCAAAGGAAGCACTCACATGTAACCAGAAGAGTGCATAGTACAGAAAAATAAACCTTTTTTTAGTCTGGACTCTTGGACAAAATCTATGCACAGGAACTCCCATTAAAAATCACATAATGATTCTCTGTTATAAGTCAAATCAGACTGAGTTTGTAGAATTTACTTCAGCATTCATTAGGGAGAGGAAATCCCCAACCAATTGCATTTTATCTGCTGGCCAGCCTCAGAAAGGTTGGCAAGAGAACAAGCTAGAGATGGATTCAGAGCATCCAGAAGCACATCTGCCATAGCAAAGGTTTCCATTAGCCCAGATGCCAGCTACTGCTGCATGAAGTCCCTGCTAGTAATATCCAGCAGCTGATGGATCCTATAATGCCTGCAAACTCCACGAGTCTATGCAGCTCCTTCTTATTGCTATGAGCAAATTGTAGTGGACTCTGTAGCAGTAGTATTCACCCTTGCAGATATAAGATCAAAGAGGATACAGAGAAATACTGTCTAGCCAAAGCAACAATGCACAAGCATAGTGGGTTTTTTTCCTTTAATAGTGGAGAGGAATGCAAAAGAAAAACGTGTGAAAAAACAAAAAAATTATCATTACTGAACAATTTTTAGTCAACAATCAGGCTGCTAGCAAATTTACTGTCTGTATGATATAGAAGAGGATTGGGAGACAGCTCAGTACTGTGTGTTCATGTCCTCGGTACCCAAGGTTGCTCAGGGAGGCATGACATTAGCTAGAAGCTTACAGCTACTGATACAAAGCAAGATGGGTGTATTAACTCCTTGGATTGTCTATAAAAACGGAAATTTATCAGGAGGCATTTTGTAAACACATCACGGCCCATTAATTATTTAGCAGTTGCCTAACCCTGCAGAGCAGCACAACTCTGGCAACAGTCAGTGCAAGCACAAAACTTTACTTGGCACTTGACAGAACTATCACAATCTCATAAATGAATCAGGTACATTCTAGTGGCCTGGCATTTGCCTGCTGCACTCCACAGTGGCTTTATATTTAGGACAATCTCACAGTTAATATTAAACTGTTAATGCCACAGTGTTTCTTTCAAAAATGATCCAGTTTGGATGCTGTCAGGTCCCACGTTTGTATGGTTTGGTGGAGTTTTTTTGCCTTTCATTGCTGTTTCTAATATTCCTTAACTAGCATGAGTAGGTAGATAGACACAGCATCCTCAAGAAAGAAGTGAAAAAGGCAATGTTATGATAAACAGGACTCATTTCTCCAAGGTACTTAGTCCTCAGATGCCACAGTCAACTGGAAGCTGCCAGAGCATTGCTGGAAGTGCTCAGCAGCTTGTAGGATGAAGCTCTGCACTCTGTTACAAGAGGAAGAGCATAACATAATAATAATTTTAAAAGAGCATAATAATAAAAAGGGAAGCAACACATATCCAAGTGAGGTATATTTGTATATACAGAACAAGACACCTTTCAAATTCCCATGGGTCAGCTGCCTGCCTGGGTACAGCTATGATATGGACTGGATCTTGGACCCCTGTATTATCACATCTGCTGTTTGATAACCAAGAATAGAATTAGAGGGAGCAAAGGAGCTTACCCCTTGCTTCTATTCCAAAATAAATCACACTTTCTTTTAGAGAGGCCAAGACAGGTATGTCTGTCAGTCCTAACACATCAGCTTTTCACCTTCTCAAAAAGTATCTTTACATCCCTGTAAATGGCACCATCCAAGGCTATTTCCACAATGGATGTGAAGGCCCCCTATAGTCAAATCCAGGCCACTTTCCTGCAAGTACGCTGGTAAAACTCCAGTCTCCCACATCCTGTACTGAGCTGCTCTGTGTCCATACAATAGAGAGTTTTCACTGATCTCCAAGTATAAGCAACTCACATTTTATGTTGTAACAGAGCAGCCCCCAGTCCACTTTGTGAAACATCAGCTGTCAGTTTAAATGTTTTTTTTTTGATCAAAGTAATGCAAAATAGAAGCCTTTATTAATGGATCCTTCACCTTCCCCACTTTTCCAGTGATTAGATATTGAGCTCTCAGGGTATTATTAGAACCCACTTTTCTTGCAAATCTTTAGACAGTTAATTTGGGGATTGTGATTTTTGAAAAGAGACTTGAGTCCAGCTTTTTCAAAAGCAAAGAGATGAAAAATTCTTTCCCATGTTCATGAAACATAAGTAAAAGGAGGCAGTGTTAGAAACTTTTCTTTCCTACAACCCCATTTGGATGAAAATACTCAGAAAACATACTGAAGATATGAATGGATTGAGGAAAGATCCTTTTGTTTTTATGAAAGAGCCCCCATCAGTTAAAACACTGTGGTAGCAAGCATTGCTGTGGAAAAAGGAAGAGCTAGCTATGTTTTGAGTTCAGTTCTATTCATTTTCACAGGCTCTATCTTCCCAGGAGATACACAGAAAAAAATATACATAGAAGGAAAAGAGGAAGGACTGAAAAAGCTATTCACTTGAGCTTGCTATCCATTCATGGAAAGGCACATGTGGAAAATCCGCCTCTGCTTCCTCTCTTCTACAAGGAAAAAGACATCCTTCCTGCAACTGCCACGTGATTATGAAGTGGAAATAGTTCCTAACCTTGCCAAGTATCAAACACATCAGACAGTAAACAAAAAGACACATGCTATAAGAGAGATTGAAAGACGGGAGTACCTCATCTCATGCCCTCCAGTAATTGGGATCTGTACCAACTATTGTGAACTGGCACTGACCTATAAAAAACAGTCTGTGCTTTCCAGATACAGAAATACAGAGAGACCACATGAAAATTGTTTAGTCAACTTTTCCTTCAAATGTGGACAAACATTCCAGATCTATAATTGCAAGTGTACCCTCATATTCAAAATAGAGACAAAGTAGTGATGATGACATTGTTCATCTGATCAAAGCGTCTACTGTTGCACTCAGTCAACTACAAATATACACTTAAAATGACCTAAAGAAACATGCCTTTCTCTTTCTTATCCACAGAGGATGTATTTGCCTTCCACTTTCTTTAGTTACCTGGTTATTCAAATGTGAAACTACATATCTACTTTCAGTATTTAACGATGTCCCTGACATCAGGGACTTTCACACACTCTTCCTCCAAGACAGGTGGGGTTGGCATGCAGATGTAGCCTGCAGTGGTGCACACCTTGCATCATGATGGTCTTTATGAACCAGCATGTTCCTTGATCTTGCAAGAGTGGTACAGAAGACATGTCACTTCTCAGCCTCAAGATTAAGCAGCTGGGAGTAGAGTCCTCCTGCTAGGGAAGATGTGGCAGTGGAAGAAAGACTGAAGAGAAGAGCCCTGCAAAGGCAGGCTAAATGCAACTTCTGCCACTATATTAGGAGAGCAGAAGTACAGGTGGCTGTGGCCGCTTTGGGGAAGAACTGGTGATTGTTCTAGCTATATAGCTGCTAAATCATCCAGCTCCTCTCTCTCCAGCAGCAAGCTGGCCCAAACAAAAAAGAGAGTGGGTTCCTATCTATTATCTCACTTATAGCATCTTGGTGCCCAAGTTAGATGTCTTCCGGCTCATGTAGAGAGTAAGCCCCATGTGAATACAGAGGTATATGTTGCTGTAACACTAGTACCTTCTGACATTGCTCCCTAAAGTATTCATCCAAACCAAGGCTTCCACCAGAAGATGTGTGTGTGGTTGAAAAAGAAATAAATCCCTGAATTCAAAATACATTTGTAAAAAGTCTTTTCCTTCCCATTCTCATCAAGACAGAGCCAGATCCTCAGCTGACATAAATCAATGTAGACCACATATATGAAGACTTCCATGTCAATTTGGCTATTTTGATCTTAAACTGCAAAGAATCTTATCAGGAACAAATTTAAGTGCACAGACAACAGAATTTTGCTTAGGGCAAAACCACTGATTGTACAGATACGAGACGTAGCAGAGACTACTACCAGGTACAGCTCTGTAATGGAGCAGGGGAAAGAACACCTCTTCCAGGAGTCCTAAAAACATGTAGCCTTTTCTTCACCAATCATTTCTATGGACCGTGCTTCTTCTCACAAACATTGAGACTATCCAGATATGTTTTAAAGTGGGGTTTCAATTTCTCTCTTCAGAGAACAGGAAAATTTCCCATTCATCTATTGCTATATAAATACCTGGTTTATTTGTGGCTAAACCTTCCTGAATATTACAAATAATTGGAAGGAAAATCATGCTGAATCCTTAGGGCTAAGTGAAATGAATACTTTTTATTTTTACATGTCCCAAGCCAGAAAGCATTCTTTACTATCCAAATTTGTGTATGGCTACTTGTTGAATAGATGCCTTCAAAAAATTTTTCCACTTTCCAGCCACATGTGTAAATTCCACTAAAAATGATGTTCACATTAAAGCTATTATTAAATTGTGTAATATTTTCTTATTGCATATAAAGTATAATCAAGTTTCCTATCCCAGGGCACATCAGGATTGCACAGGGACCCATATCTCAATATGTCTTACCATAAACAAGACAGGCTGTATTCTGATACAGGATACTTCAGCATAAACAGTTTAACAGATGGATGATACATTTGAACTGGTGTAAATTACATAATTTCCTTTATAAGTTAGAAATAAGTTTCCATTTGGGAAATTTTTAGTGGAAAAAAAACACAGGTTGAGCTCTTAGTATCAGTACAGTGTAGGGATCTGCTACCCACATAAACAGTGCAATATTTAACCCAGTGGGATTGTTTGGATAGCAGAGGTGGCCTAGCAGCACCCTCAGATGGAGGATGGAAGTCTTTTCCAACAACCGTTAAAATGCTCACGTTTAAGGAATGCCATCATCCTAGCTTGCTCCCTAGTGGAGCAATCCTACTGACTTGTACGGGAAAGGAGAGAAAAACAAATCGAGAAGCTTTTGACACTCAAGAGCTTCTGGGAAATGCAAACTGATTCTGTTCTGCCTATCAAAATAATTTGATGTTAAAGCATATAATTAGATGAGACTAAATGCACATGCATCTGTGTCCTGCTTTAGAAGACATTGCTCTTGAGTGTTTTATTCTAAGCACTAAATACAAATGTATGGATTCCATATAGCACAAAGGTTACTGCTGGGGATAAAGGAAAGGGTGGAGTGTGTGAAGAGAAGCCTTCTGAGGAGTACAAGTGAGGGGTCAGGTGCTGCTTCCTGTCAATCTCTGGGAGACTAGACCAGGGTTAAAAAACCTTTCCTAGCCAAACACGCTGAGGCCAGCAAGCTAACCTCTGAGCTGGAGGAGCCAATCTCATTATAAAGGTTCAGAACAAGCTGATGTATGCATTACTCATAATTCCTAACGCCAAGCTGTGGACAGATGTCTGAAGGTAGTTTTTTGATAAATACAAAAAATTCATGAATTCATAGGGACATAAGAATCGCTGAAACATCATCATGCCAGATGGGTTATCATTTCAATATTCCCAGTGTTATCATTTTAAGATAAATACTATGTGAATAATAGAGTCATATGTTTGCATTAGGAGAACAAAGGAATATTTTTAGAATGTGATCTCTCTTTTAGGCTAACAGAAAACATATTTTATTATTTCAGCCTCTCAATCTCAAATAATTCTTTGGAAAAAACAGCAGGTTTTCAAAGATCTTATTCAATCGTGGTTTTTTAATTAAATCCCCTCAACCTAGAAGAAGGAAAAGCACTCTTAAAATGAAAGGTAGATAAAGAATTCAACAGACTGTACACAGGGTCAAATTGAGACAAGATCAAAAGACAAGGAAAGAACAAAATTCTTACCTCAGACAAATACCTCCAAAACCAACTGCTTTGAAGTCAAATGAAATGTTCTTGTCAACTTCATTAAGTTTTGGACTAGATCCTAGTTTTATATGTGTGCATGATAGCGAGCACGTGCTATGCTGGGTATTCAAGCAGCAAAGGGGAAAACCCTTCTTGTAACATGTTTATCATTTGAGCCCAGTTATAACCTTATACAGTAAAAACACTGGAGGAAAATTCTCCAGAGACTTCTTGGAGGTGGTATATTACACTGCTGAGTAGAAAACAAGACCTTTCTCAGGTGTACCCTAACAAGAAACTACATCATACCATTATTTATTCTGGCTGTATTTCAGCCCTTGAATATACTTTCATTGTGCTGCCAATCAATAGGTATGTCAAGGGTGGAGAAACAAACTGTACCAATCATTAACAATAATTAACAAATCTAATAGTCCCTAGATTGTGGGCCAACTGTGCTGGCAAAACTTGCCTTGCATACAGCAAAGGATGGGATCAAGAGACAGTGTGGATTTAACGCGTTTCATCTTCTGAAAATGGTTTCAGCTCACTACAACAGGTCATTTCAAAAATGCTGATACCTTTTAGATAATAATGATAACAATGAAATAAAAATAATTTTTTTAACAACATTATTCATATCCATGTGGGAAAAAAATTCTTTGCATTTTTTCGTACATCGGCTGTGACCCATGTTTACATAGCTCCAAGATCTGTTTCCACATGAACATGGCAGTGAATCAAGGCAAGTGCCAAGTGACATACAGGAGGCACTTCTGTGTTTTGATATATTATTTATAACCATCTTATACTTGCTGTTTTTTACTCCTACTGACTTCTCACAGTAAAGTGATCTCAGAAGTATCCTCCAGACATAAAAAGATAAACAAATTAAAATATTTTGATTTCTTAGGAGTTTTGGGATTTGGAGGAGTATTTAAAAAATCTTCATTTAGAAATCTCCATCAGTGGTAGTAGCATAGTTACACATAGCACATAGCACAAGGTAGCTTTTTACATTCCTCCTTACACCTCAGTTCAGGAGTTAGACCATCATCAGGACTTTTCTACTTGTTCTATTCATTTGTAAATAAAACCAATGCTTGCTAAGGAAAGCTAGGCATTGTCTTGCTCTTGCACGAACACATTATTAAGCTTAAATTTTTTATTCTGATGTTTAAGCTGATGCAAGTAGGGAACTTACTGTTCACTTATTCGCTGTTAAGACTCATCAAAGCTATACACTGCTGCAATTTTCTTTGACTGAATACTTCACTGTCTTTGGTATGGGATTTATACCTTTGAAAATTACAGGTCTGTATAACTATACTCAATAAGAAATACAAAATGTACTCTTTGTACCAAAACTCAACTTTAAAGCAGAGATTTTCCCCCAAACAAGGAGAAAACATATATAAAATTTGTACAAAGGAACTGAATTATTTCATAGTGGTTTAATTGGTTTGCAGAGTTGAAATAGGTATATATTTTCTTACGGCCTAAATTTGCTAGAAGTACTTTTTAGTCTTCGCTATTTAATTGACAAATCTTACAGTTTTATAAATAGTGAGCTGATAAAACACACACTTCATATATTAAACATCTGGAATTCTATCTAATCGGGGGTGGGGTGGGGTGGGGTGTCCTGATATTGCTAGCTTGAAGAGATGGATTATATTAAGTTTAAAAAAAAAGAAATAACAATGAAACTATTTTTCAGACTTGCTCATTTGATAAGAAGTTCATTGGTGGAGGGCCCTAAGTGAGGGTAAACCTTTTCATTCATCATGAGGCTAATTTTTTTTTTCTTTTAACTGGTATATTTAATGGAAGTCCTGTCATCCCTTGTTTCTTCACTCCTCCTCCCCCCAATATACACTAGGATCTTTTCTACCAAGGAAATATAGTAGAGCTACGATTTCCCCGCTTGGCAAGGGGGGCCATGCTGCAGAAGAAACTCAGCACAATATTGTTTCCAGTTGGACTTCCGTTCCCTTCAGTACCTCAAGACAAATACTTCTGATCATGGTTTGAAGGCATACTCTTAAAAATACGGGACTAGAAATTATATGTGAATATGTATAGGATTCATTTACTAACTTCTATTAGGAAATCCATTCTTTATTGTTTCACGTAAATCATACAAACTGCCAAGCTTGAAGCACCTAATATGTGGTCTTTAAAGACATTTTCACTAAAATTTATATTAAAGATACGGAGAGATTGAACAAATGTCTTTACTTCTTGAATATTCACTAAAAAAAGAGACTGCAATCAACAAAGCAGCTGATAATTATTTTCATCTCCCTCTGTTGCATTTGCATATGAATTCACAATTTTATTTATGACAGATATCTATTTTTTTTTCCACAACAGGCAATGGTACTGAAATAAACAAGTAGGAGAACTAAAAAGGTGGGCTGCGCTGTGTTCAATGAAACATGGGAAATACATGCTCAATGCTTTTTAATCAAAATGGAGCAATGTCTTGCTGTTCTATCATAATGGCAGTAGCTTCCATGGCAAAGTGAAAAGTAAACTCTGACACTGGGAGTATCATCAAGGAGGTGTTCTCAGATTCTGGGATGAGGGCATAGTCAAACACCTTTAATTCTGTCAATGGGATCAGGTAAAGACTTAGTCACTTATAAAGAACACCTAGCATATGAAGTAGCATCTTTACAAACAGAATTTTTCATGCTGCAAGGTTACATACTGATATAGCAGTCTCCTAGAAAACAGTGAAAGTGATTAGGATATCAGTCTTACTCAGAAGAATTTAGATCTTTTCTCCCTGGAGAAGAGAAGGCTCAGTGGGGACCTCATCAATCACTGGAACAACATCCCCAGGGATGTGGTAGAGTCTCCATCACTGGAGGTTTTCAAGATGTAATTGGACAGGGTTCTAGACAATCTCATCTAAGCTCTCTTTCCAATGAAATGTTGGACCAGATGATTTTTTGAGGTCCAACCTGGGCTTTTCTATGATTCTATGAATTTCACATGCCATCAGATTTCTATCTCCAAGCTAGTCCACAGAAATCTAAGCTGGTTTATGGAAGCCTGAAGATTAAATCCCAACTAATGTACAGCTGACCTGCCCACAGCTACTTTATACATAAGTAGTAAAACTGACTAATTCTTCAACTAGAGGTTAAATTTCTGCTTTTGTAATATTCATGTTAACTGGTTTAGCAAAAAAAAAAAAGAAGCTATAGAAGAAACATTCCCCTCATTAAGTAATTATTCCATTAAAAATTACTGCAGAAGTTGAATACAGTACAGAAATATACTACAGGCAAATTAGTTAGCTGTTCAGAGGATGCTTACTGAAGTCAAGGAAAGATACATTCTCTTTACTAAAGAAAGAAAGATGTTGTTAAGGAGGATAAGGTTGACATGACATTCTTTACACTACTGGCATGAAGGCAACCAGCACCATGACCCAGTAGGGATATCTCCTGCCACCAAAAAAAGTAGCCAAAATAGATGAGCCCTGAATACAATTAATGCCTTTTAGACGATATTTATTTGATACTTTATCTTTGCAGATTTTTCATTTTCAGGACAATCATATGCAATACTTTTTTTGTCAGAGAATATATATCTTCTTTAAGCTATTAGTATTACAATTCCTAAATGCTGGGTTTCAGTGCTAATTAAATCCCCAACATAATTTTTAAGCAGTGATGTAAAAGATACAGAGGTCATGGAACAATTGGCTACCTTCCTACTGTTTATAGTCTTTTGACTACATGTTTAAGATAACCTTTATACTGCAGTTGAGGGAAGAACCGCTTCTGTCTGCCCGCTCTCCAAGTCTTTCTCAGCTATCTCAGTTGATTCAATATACCACCTGGTAGCTTTGCAAGCAAATCCTGGCAAATGAACTCAAATAAGAAGACTAGCATTTGAGAGCAATTCATTGATGTGATATTTAAGAATTTCTTTGTTAGAATTTCATAGAATCATAGAATATCTCAAGTTGGAAGGGACCTATAAAGATCATCAGGTTCAACTCCTTGCAGGACTACCTAAGACTAAACCATACGACTAAGAGCATCGTCCAGACAGTCCTTGAACTCTGACAGGCTTGGTCCCATGATCTCTTCCTTGGGGAGCTTCTTCCAGTGACCAACCACTCTCTCAGTGAAGAACCTTTTCCTAATGTCCAATCTGAACTTCCCCTGATGCAGCTTCATTCTATTTCCTTGTGTCCTATCACAGGTCACCAGAGAGAGGAGATCAGCACCTCCTCCTCCGCTGCCCGCCTTGAGGAAGTTGTACACACCCAGATCTCTTTCCGTGGAGCTGCTCTCCAACTTCTTGTGCCCCAATTTGTAGCCAGAATTACACTGTCCCAGCTGCAGAATCCAGAACTTGCTCTTGTTAAATTTCATATGGTTGGTGATTGCCCAGCTCTCTAGTCTGTCCAGATCTCTCTGTAAGGCCTCTCTACCCTCGAGGGAGTCCACAGTTTAGTATTGTCAGCAAACTAACTTAATGTACATTCAATTGCTGCATCTGGATAATTTATAAAAATTGTAAAGAGCACTGGCCCTAAAATCAAGCTCTGGGGAATCCCACTGGTGACTGGCCGCCAGCCTGATGTAACCCTACATACTATAACACTTTGAGCCCAACCCATCAGCCAATTGCTCACCCAATGTGTTATGGACTTGTCTAGCTGTGTACTGGACAGTTTACCCAGAAGGATACTATGAAAGACAGTATCAAAAGCTATGCTAAAATCCAAAAAATGCCACATCTACTGGCTTCCCTTGGGCAACTAGATAGGTGACCTTGTCATAAAAGGAAATTAAGTTGGTTAAGCAGGACTTTCCCTTCGTGAACCCATGCTGGCTATGAGCAATGACTGCATCATCTCTCAAGTGTTTTTCAATAACTCCCAGAATAACTGTCTCCATAATTTTATCAGACACTGAAGTGAGACTGGCAGGCCTGTCACAGTCTTCCTTCTTACCCTTCTGGAAAATTGGGACAACATTTGCCAGCTTCCAATCAACTGGGACCTCTCCAGACTCCCAAGGTCATTGAAAAGTAATGGAGAGAGGTCCCATGATGACATCAGCCAGCTCTTTCAGTACCCTGGGATGAATCCCACCCCCCACTCCCCCCCCATAGATTTATGTGCATCCGGCTGGAGCAGCAAGTCTCAAACAAGTTCAGAGTTGGCTGGGAGTTTGTCATCCCTCCAATCACGGTCTTCCAACACAGGGCTCCGGGTGTCCCAGGGCCCATCATCTATGTTGAAGACAGAGGCAAAGACGACATTCAACTTCTCAACTTATATCCCTATTTGTGAGGTGACCGACCTCATCAAGCAACAGACCAATGTTATCTCCGATTCTCCTTTTGCTACAGCATACTGCTTTGGAAGCCTTGTTGGGTAAGGACTGCCCATCATTTTCACATAAAACCCATGGATGACATTTGAGAAGCCCAATACCTCTCTCATATTGAGTGATACATGAGATCTCAGCATTCAGAACAACATAATTTACAGGAAAAAAGCTAGAGCCCCAGCTCCATTGAGGTCAAAGGCAAAACTCCAATTGATTTCCAAGGGCCAGATTTTCAACCCTGGAGTTTAAAAAGGCCATAAAAGAGAGAGTATAGAGGTGGATTAAGACAAGAAAGGATTAAAGCATGACTACAGATTTCACAAATGCAGAGTAAAACCAAGGAAAACTCCTAGCAATATTCTCAGCCATAAACAGATTTACAGATAAAGGAAGGAAAAGAAAGTTCATGGCTGGGCTGGTGGTAAGATTGCCAAGACCGCTGTTGGGAAAAGAGCTAAGAGTTACAGATGCTTGCTAAAAATAAGCGCCACTGCTACTAAGTATGTTTCAGGAGCACAATGTGTAAGTGATTTTGAGGAATAAAGCTTATTCCACTCGTACTCTAGCCCTGAGACAAGGCATAGATTATCTGACTCCATTTATTTTTCTCACTTCAATATTTTCCAGCAGTTTCCAAAATGTTTCACACTGCCATCTCAAGTGATTTAGTACAAAGAACTCATTTTCTCTCTGGTCTACCATCTGCAAAGAATTATTTTAGAATATTTATTGTGCTCCGATTAGAAATATTTCCAAATATTCAGATAGACATCTTATTGATGTACAGGCAAACTGGATAAAATAAGAAATATGTATTACGTTTTAAAAAATAAATAAATTTCAGACTGTTTTATTTGGAAGAGTGTATACAGAAAAACTGCTTAAAAGTTCTCCCAACAGAATAATTTTCTGTTAGAAATGCTGATTCAATCAAATTGACATGTTCTACAAGAAATTCTTCATATTAGTAAGGTAAAATGATTTCACTTCATTTTTTTGCCTTCTTGATGCAGTTTGTTCATTTGGTCTGTTATAGTATATTACATTATAATGTCAGCAAAACTTTGCACTCAAAATTCATTTTTACTTTGCTGGTGTCTTTACAGGAAACATTGTTGAAACTAAAAACCACGCACAGCTCAAAAACCCAACCATGCTTCTATTCACCCATATTGTTCACCAGTAAATCTGAAAATCACTTGTGCTAAAACACATGACTTCAAAATATTCCAACTTTCACAAAATACTCATTCTAACTTTTCAAGCAAATCATTAAATCTCGATTTTCCCACAGAAATATGATTTTACTAGATCAATTGGCACACCATTAATTTGAGTAACATAGATCTCAAGTAGACAGCAGCAGAATTTTCTGTCCCTCCACAGATGTTCTCACAGATGAGTCTGTCAGAAATCATTTGATCAACAAACCTAAGAGCATGAGAAAGAAAGGCGAGATTACTACACCTGTTGATGAGTTAGGTACAAGGAAGAGCAAAATTTTATTTCAGACCACCCACAATTGAAGCTGAACTGAGTAGCACTACACAAGAATATGGATCTATTCAGTCTATTCACCCATGTTCAGGACTATTAATGAGGTAGGTCATTGTCGTGGTTTAACCTGGCAGGCAGCCAAATACCACGCAGCCGCTCACTCACTCCCCCCAGCCCAGTGGGACGGGGAAAGAATTGGAAGGGTAAGAGTGAGAAAAACTCGTGAGTTGAGATAAAGACAGTTTAATAAAACAGAAAAGGGAGAGTGATAATGATAATGATAAAATATACAAAATAAGTGATGCACAAAGCAATTGCTCACCACCCGCGCTGACCGATAACCAGGTAGCGATCGGTACTTCCTGGATCACGCCTACCATTCATATACTGAGCATGACGTCACATGGTATGGAATACCCC
>NW_009185728.1:8131-30380 GCF_000690835.1 Fulmarus glacialis | reverse complement strand
TCCCTCCCATCTTGTGTACCTAGCTTAGTCAGTAGGCATGGGAGCTGTCCTTGGACTAGGAGGGTACTTAGCAACAACTGAAAACGTCAGTGTGTTATCAACATTCTCCTCACACTAAATCCAAAACACAGCACTAGGAAGAAATTTAACCCTATCCCAGCTGAAACCAGGACAGTCATCTAATGCCTAGAAAAGAGAGACAGGAATCAACAACCTTGCTTGGCTTAGCTCCTGCTCAGAGTCCCATGAACTTTTATTAAGCTGCCCCTTACTGTCAAAACAATTAAGAGAATCCTTGGGTCATTCAGAGCAACACCAGGGATGACATGGCATATTGTCATCTCCTGGCAGTCCACAACACTTTCATGGCTACTGCAGTCCCCGAAATTAGTGTTAAAGTGAACAAAAATCCAGCAAAATTTGGGAAGACTAGCAAACATCTTGATGTTTAGTAAACAGAAACAGACACAAACCACTGAGCTGAACACTTTGCAGAAGCCCCAGGCAGAGACCAGACCACAAATTATTTGGACTTGCAGATTGTCTAGGTTTGATCTAGATAGTGCAACACTTGATAAAAACAGGGTGCAGAGAAGCTGAAAGTGTTATTTCTTAAGGTGAAGGAAAATTAATCATGTCCCCCCAGGTTGGCTTTCTTCCTGAAACAGTACAGGGAAAATGTCCTGGCTACTGTTGTCAGGGTCATAATTTAGTTCAAACCTTGGAAAATTGTGTAATTTTCTGCATCACTTTCCAGATTCTTCCAAAGAGAATTCAACATCAGCTTGGAGTCCAGACATAACTTGTCACTAGGTTTCCCTCTAAGCAATCTAAGGATGAGCAAAGCATAAACACCTCATTCGCTGTAAAACAATAATCATGTGGCAGGTGACTTACATTTTAGCTGTGGCACCACACGGAAGAGCAGTAGAACGTCTACAAGCTGTCACATCACCCTGATCATAACCTAGATCAGGTATGGCAAGTCAGGTCAGGCAGTGATGGAAGGAAAGAAACTATTAATCTTTTGCATGTAATCTAATGTGTTTTTTATGGTATTACATCCTCAGGTACTTATAGTGATAAGTACTGTATAAATCCCTAAAATAAGTAAATGTGTATCAAATCATTATATTTGGAGAAGGAAAGGAAGAATTCAGATTTTGATCTGCAAGAAATATTATACGCTATACATTCGGGTGCATACGGCCCAAAAAATTAAACTTCAGGCCAGAAGGTACAGTTACACAGTCTGAAACTCTGGCAAATAGTTACGACATTGAACAATGTATTATTCACTTTCCTTTATTCAATTTCCTGAAGCCCATGTAAAACAGTATACTGCAGCTCTGCGGTGAATCTTCTTCAGGAACCTAGATTTTTTCCCCATTCACCACTAAAAGTAGCATAGAAATCATCAACAACATGTTCTTCTGATGGTATTCCCATCAGCATGCTCTATCAAAAGGAACTGCATGTCAAAGCATGTTCACTTTGAGAAGTCTGTGCAGGTTTTACAGACCAAAGTTACAAAAGTATTCAATGAACCTAATGGCCAAAACTTGACTTCCAAAAGTACAACGGAACATGAATTAACTGAATGATGCCTTGCTCTCCCTTCAATTCCTTCCCATCAAAGCTCTACCATACAAAGGCTCCATCAGCACCAGCATTAGGTAGATACTAAACCTTTGAAAAACAAGCTACAATCCACCTAAATTCCCTATAAGGTGCACAGATATGCCATTCAATGATCAAAGCACAGAACTGGCTTTCAGTCCGTCCTTGACAGAAAGTCCCTTGGCTTTAGTGGCTTTTTCAAGTGCTGTACTCCTGACCACTGCAGAGGTAACTACTTCCGGAAGAAGGGAGAGGTCTGTTTTTCTTGATTCTTGTAGCTGTTTTTCTTGATTCTTGTAGCACCTATTTAAGTAAGAATTGTGATTTTACCTTAAAAAAAAAAAAAAAAGGTTACAATCTCTTTGTGTTTTTAGTGGCAAATAATGTACTCATTTATTATCCCAACATTATGCAAATGTGACTGATAGTGCAGAATGATGTACTGCGGCCATTGAGCCAGGTGTTCAAAAAAAAGAATGTGAAAACACCACCCGAAAATGTCAATTGTCTTCTAAACAAATATGTTCCACTTCCAGGACTTTTGAAATTTAAACCATCCTTTGTTAAAAGGATCAAATCTAGATTTCAGAGTGAATTTTAAACCATAGCAATTGCTTTTAAAAGCCTTGCTGTAAGGAACATACCAGATTTTCAAGTCTTCCAAATTTTGGGCTCCAATCCACATACTTTGGCATCAATAACATTTTTGCAAGAGAACTCTTGAAAATCCTCTAAGACTACTAAAAAAAGTCCCTTTAATTTTTTTTTTTCTGTTTTTGAAAAATTCAGTTCTTGGATTTTTTTGGAGGTAAGAATGGAAGCTGTTTTTCTTTTTTTTCTTTTCCTTTTTCCTTTTTGTTTTTTAGTTTATCTTAAATGCTTGCTCCAAAGCTTGGAATTTTTTCAGTCCAAGATTTTCAGGTGGGAGACAGACAAACCTGTTGATGTTTCCTCAAATGTCTATTAACACATTTTCAACCTTTTCGATATTTCTATATTCACAAAACCAAGTATTGGATTATATTTTAAAACTTCAGAATTAGTCTTAGCAGAATGATTTTTCAGAACATTTTGCAGTATTTAATATACATACAATACTATTTTTTGAACTCTATATCTGGGAGGACACCTTCCTGAAAAAACATTATTTTTTCTTGATGTCTGTGAAGTTCTCAGTAGCACAATTGACCCACCCCAGAGAAAAAATGAAAATCCTCTGAAATGGCAAGTTGATGAAAAACTGCCACCACTCAGTACTCTCTACAGCATTACAACTGGTATGTACTTTGTCAGAATGACAAAGGGTGTTGTTTTTTTTTAAAGAAAAAAATCCTTAAATTGGAGAAAAAAAGAGAAAACATAGAAATGTGCTACTTCATGAATTTATCTGAACTTAATTTAAAACAGCTTGGGTGTTCATTTTCATATATGCAACAAAACTTCCAGCCTCAACCATTCAAAAATAATAGTGGAGAGACTTTGTTATAGAAGAAGACTTTTCAGCTCGCCTTTTAGTCCCTGACACTTGAAGATGTTCTTACAGCATGTTTTAATACTTTCTCCATTACAAAGTGGGCTAAAGTTTTACTCCCCTATTCAGCTGAAAGCAGTCTCTTCAGGACTGCAAGTGTTCACACTCACAAGTTTTGCATCAAAGTAACTCTTTCACTTCTCTGATGTACAGCAGCATGTAAGAATTGGGCCCTATTTCTCCAAGAACACTACATGCACACAGTTAGTGTATACACTGCTTTTTCATTTGCAGTGATATTCCCCTTTACAACTTAATGAAAAATTTCATTATTTTATGTTTCAGACCTTAGGCTTTTATGAAGTTAGTGTTCACTGTCAAGGACACGGAGAATACTTTTAGTAGAACTGGCCGGAAGGTGAATTTTTTCCTGCTATTTTTGTTCCTGTTGCTGGTCCACACTTCCAAAATAAACCTTAGTATGTTGTAAAATAGGTATTTTCCTTCTGCAGCTCAGTGTGCTGGAGAACATCTGATCAACTTAATTTGGATTTCCCAGATTTCTGGGGGCACAAGTGATATTTACCTTTTCAGAAGGAACTTTTAGGCAACTGTCAAAAAAAGAAATCTCGGAAAAGGATCTAAGAAGTTACTGCACAATTACTCGTAACACCAACATATCCTTGACTGAAATCTCCTAAACAAAAGCATCTAATACAGAGGAAATTTACACTCTGGAAAAGCATCGGTGACTCCATGAGGTAGAACTACTGCTGATTCTTTTTTTAATTAAAAATTTTCAGATATTAGGATGACAAAACAGCTATATCAACTAGGAAAAGACCGATTGCAAGGTATTGCGTATATACAACTTTTCTGAAAGAGAAGAGTAAGAAATATATGGGAGGTGTGTTAGCTACTTCTTTATTTAAGAATTCTCTCTACAGTTGTGGATGTTTTATGGCAAGAAACCATGAAAAGATAAAGTTATAATAATTTAAAAAAATCTGTGAGTTCACTGCCAGAAAAATGCCATCACAGCTGTAGGAAATGAGACCTTCCCACAGCTCTCACAGATATCCTGTTTCTTTTTCCTCCTGAGTCAAATGTTCTGCTCAGTTAATCACATTCAGCATAGGTTGTGCAAACCTTTTTGTATTTACCTCCTTCATGTCTGCTATTTTGCTTTATGATCAATGCACTTCGCCTCTTGAACTGTCATTTTCATCATAAGAGTTCCCATGTCTTTATCAAACTCTTTTGCTCTAAGCTTTAGCTTTGCTTACCAGAGAGCCAATTTATTCATGCTATTCCATGTGATGATTTAATACCAAAACAGATATTTGGTTATGTATGGATGTGAAATGGGTCTTCTTCATGATTTCTGTCTCCTTAGCAGGTTTGGTACAGCTCAGTTGATTTCTAACAGTTCTTTTAAACAAATTTTAAACTCTCCTGGGAGTTGTCCTGCAATCTCTCTTCTCTGGCAAGTGTCTTCTGCCAAACAATATCTCCATTCAGAGGTTGGTGCCACATCATTAGACCTGCTCATTGCAGGGGGCTTGGACTAGATGACCTTTAAAGGTCCCTTCCAACCCAAACTATTCTATGATTCTGTGATTCTGTGATCACATACCTTTGTCCGGGATAGCACTGGTAGACACAGGGCAAAACAGAGAGCCATTGGTTTTGTTCAGTGGCACACTTAAGACTATTGAAATCCAAGACTAGGATCCCAAGATTTTGTTCCCACTACCGTCGTTGCTGCAAGCAATGTTTATTTAGCCATGCCCAAGTTCTCTTTAAATGAGTGTATCTGAGTGCTGCAATTAGTTTCTCCATGAAACACTTGATTCTTACTTGGCTTTTTTCTGGTTTGCACCTGAAAATTGGTCTGCTTACAGTACTCTCACTGGTTAGTCTAAAGCTTGCTTAGAGACTTCAACATCTTTGATGACCTTTGTAGCTACACAATATGGTTTAACCAACACCCAAGGTATCATACTTTTATATACTCTTTATTACTTGCAGGTTTTCTAACCATTCCTCCTACATCTTCTCAGCATGCACATTACACCAACTTAGATTCCCATCCATGTAGGCTTGCTGAGTCAAATTCAGAAGCAGATATGTGTGTACTGTTAGTGAGACAATAAAAGGTTGTGAGTTTCTAATGGTCAGTTAGAGTTTACACATGTGGGGTGAGGGACAAGTTTAAATTAGGTTATGATATTCCTATTATACTGCCATATACTAAATTCTGTAGTTTGTCTCATCATTTATGTTCTTTTTTATTCCTGAAGAAAAGCCTTCTGTCAGCTCTTGTGGCACTCCTTCACAGTAACACTTTGGAACAGCTCTTCTCTTTCCAGTCTTCCATCTCTTTATGTTATTAATGTGCTTCCTATATTAAAGCTTATATATGAGGTCCCATATTTCACACAATGTCTTTGTAATAAATATAACTTTTTCTTATGGCTTTAAACCGGAAGACCACTTTTTTTTTTTTTTTCCCCCCAAATGAAGTTTTGGCTTTATTACAGTGGAAGGTCCCTTAGAATCAATTATTCCAGCTATGAACAGCTTGAAAATATATTCTGCTTGTAAGTGTTTAATTTCTCTGGTGAAACAAAACCCAGCACATTAGATGACATATAATCTTTGCAAATGGAAAGCAAGAAGCTAATTAAGAAGTAAAACTCTGCCGGTTTTCTTTGCTGACATTTAAAAGTGGAATATTAATCAACTATTAACCATGTCATGGAGGAGCAAGACTAAATAGTCCTTGCTGAAAAAAGAAATATGCTCTTATGTTAGTGATTTCAAATTTTTAAGATCTCATTATTCCTTCAACAAACTACTTTCTCCCTTACAGATGTCAGAATCTGATTTACCAAGGGGTTGTTATGAGGTATTTTATTCCAGTGCCTATCTTGGCTCCTGTGTCTAGTGCAGCAAAGATGTCATCCTCTGTACTTCTCTTACTGTTAGTATTTTTAAAGACATCAATGCTTCCTTGCAGTTTAGCTACCTGTTCTGGGAGACAAGTGTAAAGATACATGTTTTCTTGCAGGTTGTCATGACTGCTTGCAATGCTGTTCCACCACTGCACTTAAGGGAAAACATCTGTTGATGATTGACACCGGCTATGTGTCTGTCTTCCTGTAGGACTTACTTGCAGTATCAACATAGGCTCTGTCAACATGTATCTTTTGTGATTTGTTGTTTCCCTACCCAATAACATCTCTTTAATTGTCATCTGTCTTTGCCAATTGCTTTGAACCTCTGGTAGAAAGCTGCAGGATTTTGATACTCGCATTGCTCACCATTCATTCCAGAACTTCACAGCAATTTGATTTCTTAATCTAAAAGAAGCACTCTGCTAACAACCCCTGCAATTCTCCAGCATGCTTGGAGCTATGGAGATACCATAGTGGGCCACAGAAGCCTGGTTGAAAAGCTCTAAATCACCCTATATCCATGCATAAAGGAAAAGAACTGTGACACTCTAAGAAAGGATATATGGCCAGGTCCAGCAATCTGCCAAGCTGATTTTCAGGACGGCCAAATTCTTGGTCTTCATGCAAATTAATAGCAGTATATAAAGCGTTCCCTTAAAAAGCAGGAATAGGTTTGTGGGTTCTTCCATTTGAGGCCACTGCAGGGTTTTATTGGCAAAGGATGACTTTGCCCACAGGACTTTGAGTTTATTTCTGATAAAAAAGAGAAAACCAGGAAGGACTCTGATATATAAACTAAAACAAATTATAAGAAAATCAAAGATAGCTTTATCATCTTTAGAGAAAGCAGGAGCCCAGAGGCATTAATTTCAATTATAAGTTATTTACAACATAAATCCTGGAGTAAGACTGTTCCTTTTTGCCCTTTTCATTTTAAATCTCTTATTTTCAATATATTTTAAAAATGCCCTGAAAGTGTAACATATAGAAAGACAGAAGATGAAAAAAAGCAGACACATTATGCTAAGTATATACTATGCAGGTGTTAAAAGACATCTCCTGCCTTCAGGGACTTAACATCCAAGTTTCTGAGCTGATCAACCCAGCCACTGAAGAAAGCAAAGATCACTATTCACTCCTGCTATTAGCAATAGCAACTAGTAAGGTAGACTTCCACACAATCTTCTGCCCATTTTAAGTGAAATTCACATACAGGTAATCCTCCTTATTATGGAAGATAAAATTTATAATCAAACAAAACATTTATTTAGATATTTTCAGTTAGTATGTTTACAGGGAAACCCAGCTCTATTAGTATATAGGTCTGCTTCAGGCTGCAAGTGCTTCTGGAATCTCCTCATAAAAGGAAGAGCTAGATAAAATAAAATTTTCCAAGTACAAGAACACAGCCTCCTCCATGAAAGCATACAAAAGTTACTTCCTTTCAGTGAGACTAAACTCGCTGATTTAAAGCTGAGCATGAGACTACACCGGGATTTTCAGAAACGTGTAGCCTATATCCCAAGTAAGATCAGAAAATAGCAGTCGGGCTTAGGATTCTGCTATACTAACTAAGAACTTTTGAAACATCCTTTTGAAAACTTCCTCTCCCATAACATTTGCTCTTACTCCCTCCAAAGTGTGAGCCTGTCAGCTATTCAGAAAATACTAAGTGCAATGAGCTTTCTGTAACACATACCACATGTGTCTTTTTCTGCTTAGTGTTAAGCCCTAAATGATTCCTAGCATCTACCTCTGAACTTTTAACCTTCTAGAAGAATGACTTTTGTTCAAGGGATTAAACACAAGTCTAAGAATTTTACTGACACATTCATTCCTGTGTCAAAAACTTTAGTTGAAGGTGAAAGACATTTGATGTTCTCAACACTCCAGATTTTAAATGTCCAGTGTACTGTTTTGATTAATTCATTACAATTAGAGAATTGACTAAGAAAAAAAGCTTCTGGGTGTAAAGTCTCATCAGCACCTTTAGATTTCTTTTAGGACAAGCATTTCAATCTCCTTTTATTTTCTGCTATTTTTGTATGTGCTCACTGAATGCATGTGAAAAGCATCACTGAAATGATTCAGAAAGCTAAATACATGTATACTTGTTAGTAGGATCAAAAAGACTTAATCACCAGACATCTCTGATGCATTTTAATTTTCTTCTGCATTGTGCTGCTGTCTTGCTTTAATTATGTTTTCTATCACATCTTTGTGTCATATCTTCTGCTTGTTGCAAAAGCATCGCTTCATCTTAATTTAATTTGTCCTTTGTAGTCGTTTTACAGTAATTAATGCTTATTTTGAAAAGCTTTCTCGTTACTGAGGCATATTTTCACCATTTGATATACCATTCTTTTATCTTTTACACCTGTTCTATTTATCATTTTATTGTTTCCCCTGTTATCTGCAACATGTCATGTTTTATGCCTGTTCAGATGACAGTTTTGAATTTAATAATAGATCTGTCTTCCTACCAAATGTGGTTGAGCAGTCACAGCAAATTGGCAGCAAAACTTTGTGGTTTACTAAAAAGCTTTAGGTCACTGTCAGTCCAATGAAGTTGAGGTCTGTATTGAAAACAGTAATAAAACATAAGGCAAATGTGCAAAGTACAATTCTTTTTTTTGTATTTTGAAGTTTCTTTGGTAGTGGTTTTAAATGCTAATGAAACTTCAAACCCAGGATGGCCTTCACTGGTAGAACAGCCACAGCTAGCATATGTTTTCAAAAGTGATTAAGGCTTTTTTTTTCCCCTGGTAGCTTTAATTTTCAGTAACACATCTAGAAAAATGCTTTTTCTTTTACCTGGAAATGTGAATGTAAACTTTTGTCCCTTCTTCCAGTGATTTGTAAGTTGTAAAGAAGTTTATGCCTAATGAAGGACAGGTCCCTTGAAAGTCTCTGCATCTCAATGTCAAGAATCCAAAAGATACAGGGAGCATTTTTAATAGCTGCCGAGGGACAGAAACCCTCAGGCTGTTGCACAGTACAGGGACTGCAGTAGTGAAACCAGCTAAAATAGTTCCCTTCTCCTCACTCCAAGTTGCTCTTGCTCCCTGCTGCAGCATGTCATCTCCTCCAGACTGCTGACACTACCATTTTACAAGATCATATTGTTAACCAAATCAGTGAATTGATCCAGGTTAAATATAATCCTTTTCTTTGCAGAGGCCTAGGCAAGGTAGGGGGCAAGTAGTGGAGAAAACGAAGGGGAGTGGGGAAAAAATGGAGGGAAACAAGGCTTCCCTAAGCTCATCTTGTTGCTCAAAGTCCCAAACTTGTGGAATGGCTGCCTTAGTCTCTCCAAAAAATCTTTTGTGTGGCTATGCCACATCGAGAAGAAATTAGCCAGTAGGCTTTTCCACAATCTTACTTTTATGGCATGTTTTTAAATCAAATTCTTCACATCAATGCACTCAAAACCCCTTGTGTACAATGATCAGGAATCTCTGTGAGATTGTAACTGTCTGGGAGTGGTTGAAGTTATTTGCAAATTGCTCAGGCCCAAAACTAGCCACATAAGCATATGTTTAAAGCCCTACAAGAGCACTAGTGAACAGAAATTTTCAAAATACACAGCAACACAACTGCATGTGTCAGAATACAACTAAGCCTTAAATCCAGACTGGTCAAACAAAATTTTCCCTGTAATAATCTTCCAAAGACTTTGAGAGGACATCCAGTTACTAATACCAAATTTAATCTAATGATCCCTTTTTGCACAAGGATTCTTTCTTTCTTTCTTCTTCCATGTCTACAGGGTAACTCAGGTCCAGTGCACATAGCAAGTTCAAGCCAGCATATCCTAGTGGGACTGGGGTAAATGCAAAGTGGGACTTGTGATATGCTTAACCTTTGAAATAGCACTGAAAGTGTGTAGAAGGTGATTCATTTAAATACAGTTAATGTGCCAGGGACCTTAAGTCTACTGCAAGATTGACAGGTCTGCGAGTAAGTGAAAGTGCTATGTCAAGCTTTCTAGGTTTACATATATAATACAAGGGAAACACGTAATATTGCACGAAGAGTGCAATATAGAGCAGTCCTACATTATATAATTTATTTCATTCTCAGTAAGGGTCCTCTTAAAAGCACCTCACAGTGCCTCAAAAGGACAGTCCAAAAAATTGCTATGAGGACTGACTGTTTGGGGAATCTGTTGCAAGATAAACCTAAATCACCCAGCAATCTTCTTCAGTGTTGTGTAATGTTGATGCCCTGGCAGGCAATCTGCTTACAAGTTACAAAACATAACAGGGCAAAGCAGGATATCAGGTGTTATGGATTAAGTACTGTATGGGAGAAAGAAACCCAAGTTACAGCTCCAGAAGCTCCTTGCACTTTGAATCCAAAAATAACACTGAAGAGGAATAATTTCAGAGCTAGAGGCACTAAAGGGAATGTCACTAGCCCATGCTAGAGACAGTTAAAGGAAGAAAAGAGTTGAAGAAAAGAGGCATGACCTGATACTCAGAAGGATGCCCTCATCCACCACTCCACACAAAGCAGGAATAGGTATATTGATATCCATTAGCTATTAGTCCAACAGCAACCACTAGCTCTAAACTGAACTTAAGCTCCAAGAAAAACATGTGCCTTTACTCAAAGAAAATATTTCACAGTATTTGTAAAGTTGATCACAATTTCAGTGAATTTTTCTACACAGGAACAGGCTTAAGTATTATGGTTTCAGTTCTGAAAATCACCTGCCTGTGCAGCTGTTGCTTTAGAAATAATCTGTGCATGATCAGCTACCTCCGTTCCTGTGTTAAATGACAAATAGCTTACCTAAAAATCAGAGCACAGGAAAATCTTTAGATTGTAAATGGTTACAAGAAATGTGCCCCAGTAATTGTGATGCGTGGCTAAAAGACAAATCCAAGTCATATTAATTGAAGTAAATCACACACAACCAAAAATATAGTAATAAGCAAGCAAATCAATCCTTCTAGCTCTCAGTTCCTGACCATCTCACTGCCGCAGTGAATCCTCAACCCACAGGCAGGCATCCCAGCAGCCCCTGAGATGGAAATCCAGGAAAGCCAGTTGGCTGAGCTACCTACATCAATCAAGAGGAAACTACTACATTAGAGGTAGCATATTGCAGGAATACTAACCAGCAAAATGCTTACTAACCAGTTACTAAATTAATAAATATTTCAAAAAATATTTCCGGTATACGAGCAGGAAACTAAAATAAGTAAATGTTTCATAACATTTGCACACATGGATTTTTCTCCTTCTGTCTTCCATACCTACCTGGCCCAAAACACGCCCATTTCAGGTAATCCTGAGCAGATAAACTGAATTATTCATCTCTTGTTTCTCTATTATTGAATTAAAACTGCATTGCAAAACTCTGAAAGTCTTGGAATCAAGTTAGACTCTACTTACAGAGAGGACATGGTGCAGTTGATACATTAGAGGGAAGAGATGCCGTCCAGGGGGACCTTCACAGGCTTCAGGAGTGGGCTGATGCAAAACTCATGAAGTTCAACAAGGCAAAGTACAAGGTCCTGCACCTGGGTTGGGGCAATCCCCAATATCAGTACAGACTGAGGGAAGAATGCATTGGGAGCAGCCCTGCAGAGAAGGGGATATTGATGGACAAAATTGATGGACATGAACCGGCAATGTGTGCTTGCAGACCAGAAAGCCAACTGTATCCTGGGCTGCATCAAAAGAAGAGAGGCCAGCAGGGCGAGGGAGGGGATTCTCCCCCTCTACTCTGCTCTCAGGAGACCATACCTGGAGTACTGTGTCCAGCTTTGGGGTTACCAGCACAAGACATGGCCCTGTTAGAGCTGGTCCAGAGGAGGGCCACAAAAATGATCCATGGGCTGGAACACGTCTCCTGTGAAGAAAGGCTGAGAGAGTTGGGGTTGTTCAGCCTGGAGAAGAGAAGGCTCTGGGGAGACCTTATTGCAGCTGTTCGATACTTAAAAGGGGGCTTATAAGAAAGATGGAGAGAGACTTTTTACTAGCGCTTGGAGTGACAGGACAAGGGGCAACGGTTTTACACTGAAAGATGGTAGGTTTAGATTGGATATAAGGAAGACATTTTTTACAATAAGGGTGGTGAGACACTGGAGCATGTTGCCCAGAGAAGTTGTGGATGCCCCGTCATTGGAAGTGTTCAAAGTCAGGTTGGAGGGGGCTTTGAGCAACCTGATCTAGTGAAAGATGTCCCTGCCCATGGCAGGAGGGTTGGTCTAGGTGATCTTTGAAGGTCACTTCCAAACCAAACCATTCTGTGTTTCTATGATTCTATGATTTCTACAACATATGCAATATAATGTCAGTTTAAATCAAGCTTGCTTATTGCCAGGAATAGTGTGTAACCTTAACACAGGATCCTAGGCCTAACTGGGACCAACCTGTGAGTATGCTCGGGCCACCTATCCAGACACATCCCACTGCAGAATACACACTCCCATCACTGTATCTTTAAACAGGAGCTGCTTGCTTTAAGTTACACTGAAAATCTGACTACTCTGTCAGATATCTCAGTGTGAACTGAGTTCTTTTCAAAAAAACTCATCACCATGTTAATGAAGGGAGCTGGAAAGGATGCAAAGAAAGAAGCATCAGAAGAAAAAGACTGGGCTTTGGACATATATATATGTGTAGAAATCCAGTTGTATTTCTTCTTTTCTTTTGACAGAGAGAAAACACCTCGTGATTTTTTTTTTTCCCTTTCCACAGACTTTGCTATCAAACACTTCTTACCTGTTACTGCCAAAGGCAAATCTGAGGCAGGCTGTTGGAGCCCATCTAAGATGTATTCTAGGTACACCCTTGAATACAGGTGATGCTTTTTGGTAGCTACATTGAGTAGAAAAGAAAAGAGAGATCTAACAGTCTGGAGAATAAAGATGATTACAGAAAGTCATAATCAAAGAAAGTTTGTCTTTGTGATAGAATACTTAAATTGATGAGATTTAAAAGATTTAAAAAGGTGGACTTAACAGAAATTGTTTCATGTTTGCAACAGATGATAGTTTTTTTTTCCTATGAATGCAAGGCATAAAGATGTACTCTTGACAATATATGCCATTTAGGTTGGGAGTAAGACATTAAGAAGTCAGCATTTGTTTCTAGAAAGAGGTACAGTGAGGGAGAAAGAGCAGGTATAATAAAGAAAAAGCTAAAAATTTCTGGAACATGATGGCCAGTCCAAACAGTGGAGTGTTATGAGGGTGTAGAGGTTGGCTGGGTGCAACAGTGTAGAGTTGTGGTTGGGTGCAACAATGAAAAAGGATTGCAATGCATTTGGGCAAGGATGAAAGAAATAAATATCTTCAGAAGAATGAGTGTCAAGACGGAAAAGAAACATCTGTCCCTCACAGCAACACAAAAACAGCAACTCCAAGAAAAGGCAGTTATGATTTTTTTTATGATTGCAAAACAAATACAAACCCCATGTTATTCCAAGTGCACATTAACTATCACAAATTGTACTGGGACATTTTAGAGAGGTGCAATGATAATCAATGACTTCCTTATACAAAAGCAGGTGCTCCAAGGAGGGAAACCACCTAAAACAAAGGTCATTACTTATTTACCAAGTTGAAAGTGACCCATGACATCACTTAATTTTACTTAATTTGGAGGAAGCAATCAACTTGTCTTCCCATAGTGTATGTGCACTTTGGTGATTCATTAATTTTCCTACCCATATGCACATGACAAACACGCTTTTGGCAATCTTTCATTTCTGCTGTGCTTCCAAGTTGCTTCAAATGTATTCTTAAAATTTAAAAAACTAAAGTAAACACAAAAGTATTGGACTACATTATGAAATTACCCACAGGGGAAAACAAACAAACAAACAAATCTATGGAAATCGCAAGATAGACTTACCAGTGCAACTACCTGAAGAACAGTCCACTGTTGTAATACTTTTCACATCTATTTTTCTGCTGTTTGGGTTGGTTTTTTTAAGCTGAATAAGTTAATAAATACGAAAGCTGTGCCCTCCTTTCGTTCTCTTTCTTTGCTCTCCACCATAGATCCATATTGATCACTAGAACTATCTGCTTTTGCACCCAAGGTGTCCACTCTCTCCATGGAAGATAATAATTTGATGTGGCAGAGAAACTGTCTGAAGACTTGCAGAAAGATTAAATGTGCTTTGAAACATATTTTTAATCATATAATCTTTGTATTCAGGAGCAGTAGTTGTAGAGCTACCTGAATGCTTGTTCATTTATTTCTAAAAGTAGCACAACAAAATGGCAGCAGAATCTCTGGTACATTGGTACTCTTCATTTGTTCATGCATTGGCTTTAGACCAAAACCCTGCTGATGAAAAAGCAGAGTAACCCCTTTCCCCAACTGATTAGATCCTCTTGTTCCATGATAAGGATTTCCTCTAATTTATTACTTTTTGTTGCTTTCCATCTCCCTTGCCCCACACCTTCTTTTCCATTTTCCCCCAATTAGTGTTTCATCTGTATTCTGCTTCTACTTCACATATCATGCAATTCCAACACGATCCAGCACAAGTAATTTTTCTTCCAGAGGCAACCTGCAAAGCACGATAGTTACATTCACCATATCTTGCTCTGAAGCGTGACACACCACTACTGCATTGAAGATTACACTCCAAGCCTATTCAGAACATTGGAATGACTCCCACAGAGTCTGAGATGTTCTGGACTATGTTCAGTAAATGATCTCCCTGATCAGGTTGCTTCTACAATTTAAAATCAGAAAGCCTATTTCCCTAATATTTGGTTTCCTGAAAGCCTTGGAGTCTGAACTTCAGTGGTGTTCCAATGCATTTACATTGATAGAAAAAACATTCTCCCTATGCAAACACATTGCCAAAAGAACAACTTATCACAGGTTCCAGCTGCTTGTGCCTGTATTTTTATTCACCTCTTCACATTTCATTTCACCACTGTATTGGTTCTCCTGGGGTATGCTATGGTCTCATATTTTAATCCCCTCTTCTGTCTTCTCTCTTTTTTTTATGTCATCTTTTTGGAAAATTAATTTATAAAATCAGAACTCATTTTTGAAGGATTACTTAGAAAATTAAATGTTTTTAGTCTAGATGAAAGCTATATGGACAGGTCAACTCATTCCTTTAATGCCTGTCTCTAATGCCATTGCTATGTACAAGTAGCATCATGTGTCTCTCCTTACATGTACCTTCTCACCAGGTCTTGAGATTGGAACTTGACAACTTGAGCCATCAGGATTGTAAACCAAAAATCACAGGATTTCCCACTGATACCTCTGCAATAGAAACATTACTGAGAAGAAAGGGAATTAAAGAGAACAGTTTCAAGCTGCTATGCTTCTAAAACCATTGCTGTGCTACACACCAAAGTAGAGGACTTTTTTTCCCCCCATTTAAAGGAAAGTATTCAACTCAGCATTTCTTCTATTTCGCAATGCGAAGCCTTGGATGGACCTGAGCATAAAGGTTTTGCAGAATCTGTACAGTCAGTCATACTAGAGAATTACACACATTTCTTGTCCAGTTCAAAGAGCAACCTGTATTTCTGCCCCTATGCTAAAAGAACAAGCAACAGGGACAGCAACAAAGCTAAAAGGTCAACACACACCACACTTCTACTTGTAGCTTTCCCAAATAAATGTGCAAGAAGTAGGGCATTTTCTTTCAGTTAGGCTGCATTGCTTCCAGAAGCACTGCTCCCACTAAACTATACCTTCCCTAGGTGACAACATTTAAACCAGTATAGAGAAGATAATGTAGCTACAAACATACACATAGACACAAACACTGCTCCAATCAGCTTACCTCAGCACATTTATTGGCAACTTTTATCAAGGACCAAGGAACAGAAGAGAAAAACAACTGCAGAGGTAGTGTTTCAGTAAATATCCAGAGGAAAAAAAAAAAGACAGAGGAAATACATGCAGAGAAAAATGCATGACTCTGGACTGCATTTCTCTCCCCTTCACTCACCCCTTCTGTGTTTCTTTTCTTGACCTATCCTAAGCTCCTCAGGGTAAAGGCTTTTTCTGATGTTAGCCTGGGGTTTGGAACACAGCTTCAGACAGATGAATCTCTGGGTGAAAATGCGTGAACCAGATGCTGAAGATCCGATTACAAGATCATAAAGGTCTTGTCTAGTTTTTGCATCTATAAAACAATGAAATATTACACAACAACAGAAGAAATAAGGATAGGAATGGAGAACATCCCTGGCATCATTCCATTAATGAGTAAGGGTTGTTTCCCCTCTCAGAACAAGCTAGTGATTTAGACTCCAGATTTTCAGAGTAGTTCAAATCTATGCCATGTGGGTAGCTAGAGAAAAGTATTTTATACCAAAGCTCTATGGTGTGGCTGTTTACCTCTGTCAACAGCTTGGCTTAGGGCCTCACCAGGACAATCCTGAAGAGTGAAATTTACTTCAAAGTCGTAACTGGCTAACCATATATAATTTTAGTTTTAGCAAATTAGTTCTTACACATGGCTGCAGTCATAGTAAGTTTTCCTGATACAAATCATAGAATCATAGAAATACAGAATGGTTTGGGTTGGAAGTGACCTTCAAAGATCACCTAGACCACCCCTCCTGCCATGGGCAGGGACATCTTTCACTAGATCAGGTTGCTCAAAGCCCCCTCCAACCTGACTTTGAACACTTCCAATGACGGGGCATCCACAACTTCTCTGGGCAACATGCTCCAGTGTCTCACCACCCTTATTGTAAAAAATGTCTTCCTTATATCCAATCTAAACCTACCATCTTTCAGTGTAAAACCGTTGCCCCTTGTCCTGTCACTCCAAGCGCTAGTAAAAAGTCTCTCTCCATCTTTTTTATAAGCCCCCTTTTAAGTATCGAACAAGGTCTGCCCAGAGCCTTCTCTTCTCCAGGCTGAACAACCCCAACTCACTCAGCCTTTCTTCACAGGAGAGGTGTTCCAGCCCATCCTTCCATCACACTCCCAGGCACCAAAAGCCATTGTCTGTTTCCAGTGCTGCTGAGTGTTAACATTTCTCACTCTCAATGACTTTTTGACATGTCTTAGCAAGCCCACCAAATATTCCTTAGGATATTATGCTTCTTGAGATTGGAGAACAGTTCTATAATTTGAGTTGTACATACCTTATAGCTAGTAGAAATTTCCAAATTTATAAACAACTTGTCCTATCATAACTAAAAATACCTGGAAGCAAACATTGTAGCAGAGGTGCAGAGTCTTTATAACATTCACCCATCTGGGTGACTATGCTTCCAATCCACAAGCTAGATTCTCTTAACAAAGAAGTCACCATGGTCACTCTGTCGTATCACAAGTCTGAGGATTGTATTAGCAAGTCAAGAGGAAGGCTATATGTGTGTATCTTACACCACGCTTCTGATCCTCCTTTGGGATGTTACAGTTACAGGTTGGCTGGGCTACTGGGATTCCCACTACTGTCTTCTGAAATTCTCTATTCCTGGCTGCAAAATGTCTCTGCTTGTTTTCCGAAGCTGGCATCTACCAATCAGTTGGTATCTGCAGGTCACCTTTTTTATACAGTGTATGCAGAGAGTGTTCTTCACATTTAGGAGAGACACCTTTGAGGATCAATATAATCAATACAGCAGTGTAATTCCTACATCCACCTTGCAGGTATTTTCTTACTCTGAGAAGGTATTTCTTGGAGTAGGAAGAAGCAAAGAAACAGTAATCATGAAAGTGACCAGTACCTATTCCGACTGTTTTGCCTGCCTTTTATGACTAAACTCATGTTCAGATTTCTGCTCAGAATCGCAATTGCGAAGCATGGCCTTTTGGGATTCTCAAAGACAGGTAAGTTTTCCATGTCTAAGTTGGTACATAATGACTGGTCTATTTGACGATTTTTCAGCTTCATATCCCTCAATGTGGAAAATCTCAGTGAATGAAATTTACACATCAAATGCTTATCTGCAATGTCTTCTCTTTTACATGTCTCTGCCAATCACCTAGAAGAACATGGTTGCTTCAAATCAAAAAACATCATATAAGTATCTCAAACAATGCTCATAAGGTCCAGCACATGGGCATACAAAGAGAAGCAAAGAGCAATACCTTCCTCTCTTTTTAAAAATGCAACTTAAATTGTTAATCGGAGGACAGACATGTGACCAATTACCATCTCTCAAGTTACAGGGCACAAGATGAACAATAGTAACCAGTCATGTTCACACCCTTTGCGTTAGTCAAATGTGAAGTAGTGCAGCTATGCTTCTCCTTCTTTCACTGCAGACTACATTAAGTTGAATTAATTTGTATTTGCCCTGGGCTAAAAGCATGCACATGGACAATTCCTACTGCTCAAAGAGCAATTTGCTAAGCCATGATAAATTGCTTGTGTGTCTGAGCCAGTGATAAGCTGAGTGAGGAAGTAATGCTTCAGCATGCCACCTCTTACTAGGAGTTCATAATTAGCAGGCCGGCTGGTCAGCCTCTTGCCAGGAACAGTATGATTACCACAACTTACAAAAGGGAAGGCCCTAACAGATGATGCTGTTAATGCATTTGTGATCTAACACATGCAAGACTAACATATACTTATAGCGGGATCTGAACTAAAATCTGCTTAGAGAGGAACTGGAGTTTATTCATTGACAAGAGTTTAAGGGACTACAAAAGCTGATGCTTTCCAGTCTATCCACACAGCAGTCAAAAGGATGCCTCATAGTTTTAACAGTACTGCTACGTTGTAGGATTGTGTATATCCATGCAGTTTCACTCAAGCATGTCCACACCCTTTTTAAGAACCTTCCCACCTACCTTTTCCCATACCGAGCAGTAGTAATACCTTTTTCAGCCTGTTCTTGCTGTTTTAGTAAGGAAAATTATTTTTAAAAGTGCCATAATTAAATGGAAGCAGAGAGCCACTGAACAAACAAACCATTAAATTGCATTGAATTCCACTGTCTTCAAAGGCAAAATCTAATTAAAGTTTAAACTAAACTGCAATGTTAATTGCACAGTACTGAGATTCACCATGCATTATGGTGAATTATTATCAGTTTTCTAACTTGAGTAATTTCAGAGAGGCAAATGCAACGTCTGGGACACATGTTCTGACATGGAAATGGACATAATTACTAGCAGGAAAATATTTGCTTTATAGTTGGTTTAGGGCAAAACATCTGAACAGATCTTGCTAAGATCTTGGGAACATAGAGCACCATGTAAATCACAATGTAGTATTAAGATTATCCTCAGAACTATTCACGGATTGCTTTTCAATTTTAATCATCTCAGCATAGTCTGGAGAGAACTGAACACACTGTTAACATTGCGGCAAATAACCAGATTCTAAGAAAAGACCATGAACAAAACAAAAGTATTAAACCAAATAATTTTTCATGGACTTTAAGAAAACAAAGAAACCCTGTTCTGTATCAGCACCATTCAATCCTCAGAAAAGACACCATTTCAAAACAGATTTTTTTTCTGAACTACTTTTCCTACATGAAAACTTTAAAAGAGGAGAAACATTCCTTCCTCTATGCACTTTTGCTTTGTTTTTCGCTCTTAGCTAATTCATAATAATATATAAGCCTCCAACTGAGGCCTAACACTTAGGAATCTGATTATCTTTTGCTTTTATAGAGAGTAAGGCTCAGCTCCTTAATGGCATTATGTATTTACCTACTACTGAATTCAGCACCTAAATATCTTTCAGGATTTAAGTGTTAAGTGCCTATGTTACTTTTAGTAATGGGATTCCGGTGCCTAGGTAAAATTGGCACTTTCAATTTTTTTTCTCATTTCTTTGAACGTTCACTCCCATACATATGAGTTTTTCATAAACACACTTAGATGAGTGTAGGTGACATGACTAGGTTGTTTGTAACCATATTTCAGAATTTGTCATTTAATGTCATTTGCATAGGACAAATGACTTCTTGCTAGGCATAGGTGAAAAAGGAACACTGTGCATTCATTCAAAATTAAACATATAAATCAAAACTAGACTATCCTTTAGTTCCAAATTTTCTGCTATGTACTGTCAGCTATTTTTGCCAATTTTCAGAGAAGGAATTTTGTTTGCATTGAAGACAAAAGAAGGATTATTCTTCAGATTGACCTGTAGACCTTTATCTACAGGTGAGTACTACTGGTATTGCAGAAATATATTTGTGATTTTCAAAGCTTAGCTGTCCACTGAAGTAAAAGAAGCGAGGTTGGCTTTGGCAGCCAATTAAATCTCATGGAAAACATGATGTTGGATGAAACTACCTACAGATGGAAAATTTCTCATACCTAGAAGGAATCAAGCAAATACCTTGACAGAATAACCCGTAGGCTGACATTTTTCATTCACAAAAAGAATTAGGTCATTTCAGGAATGATTTGTGAACAGAAAATAGAACTAAATTCACAGCTAATACTCCTTGCAATAAATTATTCAACCAGGTCTGCTTTTTGCCTAAACAACATAGCTATAAATAGCCTTCCTATGTAACAGTAGAATTTTTTACCAAGAAAAAGCACATTTGAAGAGTGTAAGATCTCCTATCTCTGTGAACGAGGCATTTAAAAATGGACTATTCATGCAGTCATTTTTATAGCCTGTTTCTTGCATCTTGATTAAAACAGGGTGCAATCAATACCAGCAGATTAACAGCTCAATATATAAAATGTTAAGGATGTAAGTATCACATTTACTAACTATACATATATTTAAAATGAGAGAAATATGCACCACAAGAGGTTTTTAAAAGTGTTCAGTGCTTACATCTGGGGACAATTCTTTAAAGAAACCTCGATGTTTAAGACTAGACAACTTAAAGTACGGGAAGTAGGGTCCTCAGTCCAAGCTCTGTTGAAATGCTTTAAATTTTGAAAGCCTAATTCTGCAATTCTTGAAAGTCTAATTTGTGTCTCTGGAGGAGACCTAACCACCACTACATTTTCATGTAGTCAACAAGAGTTGTATGCCGTTAAAGGATCAGATACTAAACCAATAACACAGATACACTGGAACACCATTCACACAATCTCACTAATTCAATATCTATTACTGCCCCTGAAACTGATGGACACCTAATTTGCAAAGCTGTGAAAATAAATGGTCATTTTGGTTATTTGGCACTTTATGAAAAAAAGGAAAAAAAAAAAAATCAGGGAGGAGAATAAAAAATAAAAAAGAGCCAGGCTTCTTTAAGAAGGCCTTTTTGTATCAGCAAGAATAAGAACATCTTAATTGTAGTTACTCTTGGGGCTTAACAGACACAAAGAGCTCTTGTAGTTGTAAGACAGACTTCTGGGGAACAGGGACAAATCACAGGTCTAAGATGAGAAGCATGGCAGTAAAAGCTCACAATGTAAACTCTTTTAAAAAAAAAGTTGATAACACGTTAATGCTTTCCTGCATATGCTTTTACTAACCAAGCAATAAATAGATGCCATACATCACTTTCCAGAATATGCCTTGAACTGCGTACAGTATACAACCAGAAGCACATTACTCTTGAATGTTTTAACAGACACGTAATTTTGCATTTACATACTAAGGCTAAAAAGCATGCTTTTTGTAATCCAAGAGTTCAAAATACAAATCGTATGCTATTTTTCTGAAGTGACAGGTGCCCTTCATTTTTTGTTCTAGGAACTAAATTGTTCCATTGTTTTATCAGGCACTGGCCCTTCCTAAAGATACATACCTACTGTTTATCATCTTTAGATCAGGCTAGTAGGAATCACTTTCCCCTTTTGGAACACTGTGTGGCCCATTGCTGTGAACAAGCAATCAATCTTAGCTCTTATCATGCATACCCTGTGGCAGGGGGTTTTGCAGGGACTATAACCAATTTTCACAGTATTGTGGAGTTAGGACAACCTACACTGCGTTATTTCACATCCAGCTGAGGCTCTCCATGGTTCTATAATTTTTAAAAGTTGCTTTATAGGATGATAGAAGGTGGGAGCAAGTTGCGAGGAACAACACACACTGCATAGGATACACACACTGCACTGTCTATCAGGAGAATACCAATTGCTAGTCCAGCTCCATGGTTTTGTCTTGCCTCCAAGATATTTGGATTATTTGATCCCTTGGACAGGATAAGCGCTGCAGGATATTCCAATGTAGAACAAACTGCACTCCTCAGCATGAACTAGGAGGCTGGAAAAGCCTGCCATCCATTGCTATTTAAGCACAGAAGATGGGGCAAGGCAAGGAAGGGGGATATATAGTAATGAATTAACAACATAT
>NW_009185728.1:0-8100 GCF_000690835.1 Fulmarus glacialis | reverse complement strand
ATTCCTGCTCCCAGGATCTGGAATGAGCTCCTTCCCTCACAAAGATTCACAGATTTCAGATTATCCTGCCTGCATAGCAAAGGCTGGAGCAGCTGGTGCAGAAACATATTGCACCTAGCCCATAATATCAGACTAAATTGTAGAAACACTGTCAGAAACATATCAAATTTAAGGTTGTGCAAGGGACATCTGAATCTCCTTGGCATTCCTCCCTGAGCATAGTTCTGCCTACGCTAATCAAACCACACAGCTTGGGGAGGAGCCTTACATTCATAAGGTTTACTCATTTTTTTTTTTTTTTTAATGTCTCTTATTCTGCAGCTTTCACATTACCCCAGATGTAAGGACTATGCACATATTTTTGTTATGTTCTGTAAAGCATTAAGTTCTCCATTTGATTTGTGTGTTAGTATTAAGGCATCACACAGCCAGCACATACTGACAAGAACCCCTGCAGAGAGTATCAGATGTGATAGAAAATGCGACTATACTGATGACAGCTGCCAGAGGGGACTAACTAATAATCTCTTACAAATTGCCAATTTTAACTTGAACTGACAAAAGAGAAATTCATAGTTCATGCAAAAGCAGGAGACACTTCCTTTCATACACAAACAAAACTTTCTAGATCACTGTGCTGAGCAAAGTGTGTCCAATTGTCCCCCAGTCCTTTCTAAAAGAAAATGTCTTGAATAGAGACATCAATTCAAACACTTCTATTTCAGGCTAATTTAGTCCAAGAACTTGCACAACTAGAATAAAGGTGGTGCAAACAGATAGTTATGCTTCCGAACAAATTGCTAATATCTATTCTCCAGGGAGCTGACCTTTTGTTGCGAATGAGTGGTTTTGAGGCCGCTTAAAGAGTCTCTGGCAAAGGTATCAGCAAAAAGTGATTTTAATAGAAATTTATAAAAGTGCCACTTAACAGAATTCAATGGCAAGGTTCACTCTATTACTCATTACATAGATTAAGTATACATGGGGAAAATCATGTCAGAATTGTGTTGGAATGATTTCTAGAAAGATTGAGAACAAAAAGGGTAAGGAAGACCCTTCCATTGAGTCACGAGGTTCAGAGTAGACCCCCTTGCTTTCTAAACTCCTTCTCAGAGAGGAGTCTAGGTGCGGCTGGATCTACCCCTAGTCTCAGACCTGGTCAACAGTTTATGCTTAAGGGGTTATATATGTTTAGCAGTGATCTAAAGTTCATTCACGGTTTTAAGGTAGATCATAAGATTTTGACAGCACTTAATCATTGACTAATTTAGCAGTTACAAAGCAAGTTAATCAAGCTTACTACAATTGCTAAAGTGACTTGGTTACAGATTACGTTTATTACTGGTTATCTAAATCAATACACACAAACACACACACGCAGAAGATCTAGATCAATTCACACATATAGGCCTAAAGCTAGATAAAGGTACCTGTTAAAAATCCCCCTCGAGTCTGTGAAATACGTTAAATGTCTTGGCATTTTTCAATGGGCAAAGGGTTGAGCCCCAAGGAGTGTATCGGACGAGGAGTGTTTCATCCCAGGTTCCGACAGTCCTCTGAATTTGTGAACTCTGAGAGGCGACCCACTCAGAGGGAGAGTCTAGGCACAGCCCGCTGTGGTCTGGGAGAGCTCAGAAGGTCTTGCCTGGGACTTTTTATAGGTTTGCAAGATGATTGGCTTTAGTCATCAGTAAATTTCCATCCTGCCCACTATCCGGGGTGGTCTGGGGTAGTAATTATGGTATTGTTCCACGGTAACCATGATATTGTTCCACTTGAGTTATGATCCAGGTAGGGAATGCTTCAGGGCTGTCAGAGATGATGAATTGCCCCCTGCTCTTGTTGCCTACCTTGATCAGGTAGCCGGTGTTCCTGGTACGACCAGTGTGGCTCCCCACCTTAACCATGCGAGAGTGCCTGGTACAGTCAAGGGACACTCAACCACCCAACTCGTTACACAATGGCTAAGGCCTGACAGGAGTTCCTGAGATCGTAGGGTGGACCAAGGGAAGGGGGGAAATGCAACACCACACTTTTCCAAGAAAGATTTCAAACAATGCATAAATGAATCTCTTGACAGTCCTTTTTCTACACAGAACATGACCGGAGTGGGAGGTATTTGGAAATTTTTGCCTTTCATAATAGGAAGACAACAAAATAAGAACACTCTCATCATATAAGGATACTCCTGTAAACAAATGCTTATTTTTTTCTGATTATACTTCCTGCTAAAAATCCTCAGAGCAAAGCTATTAAAAATAATAAAATAACATTTTTTTTAAAAAATAATACTTCAATGTCATAGGAAGAATTATCAGTTTTATACCAGGATCTCAAGGTAATACAACCTTATTTATTTTCCTATCTGTGCTAGCCTTTACAGGTCTAGATAAAGATGTAGTAAAAAAAAGGTGCATGTTTTATATCCACTATACTGCGTATAGTGTTCCTCTTTGTTCCAGGTTTTTATTGTTTTCCAGTCACAGCTTGTGACAAATCACAAATTTTATTCCTAGATACCTGTTGGGCTTTCTTCAATAATAATTAATCATCCTTCTGTTGCCTGCAGGTATGTCCTCTATTCTTAGGCTATTATTATCCACATGCCCAGGAAGATGCTATGTATTTCTTCTGTTACTCATGCATCCCTGCTAGAAACAAAACCTTCTTTTGTTAGTATGCTATTATTTTCCAGAGAAGTTGCTTTATAGATGTGGTAAAATAATTGATACTCGGTAAAATGGGCAAAATCTTGCTCTTTCGTTAGAACTCTGACTGCCCATAAGTTTATTTTTGATGAGAGAGACATATGGGATGCAATGTTTTGAGTATGAGATATCAGGGCTGTTGTTTCTGAAAGAACCTTGAAGTATCATTATTTTATTTGAATTATAGTGCAGAGGCTTCATCACCCAAGGACCATAAGAGATTGTTATTTTTCTGAAGTGCCTGCACACACAGTTAATAGGGAATTTTTACAAAAAAAAAAAAAAACAAAACAAACCAAAAAACCCCCTGATTTCTACTGGATGCTGCCAATTCTTTGAAATTTTCCATGAATGTTCTTCTATGAAATTTTCTATGAATGGTTCATTTTGAAAAAATATCCTCAGAAATATTACATTTTAACACTTCCTAAAATAAGTAATATTTTTCTGTAAGAAGCATTTTGTTTAGACATTTAAATGAATAAATAGTAAGATGATAAAAAGTTACCATAATTGCTAGGGTAATTTTGTTCTTTCAACAGTTTTGTTTTCTCCCCTTCAACAGTTTGAGTCACAGAAGTTGACAACATTTCAGCCTTTTATCCTGATTTGGGGTGTGATTTTATTTTTAATCCCAAATCTTTTCAAGGAGTGGAAGAAACATCCCCTGCCAGCATCTACTTGCAGGTTACAACAGGCCCACCTAAGAGCAAGAAGATAAACAGAGAGAGGTGATGGGCTGCCCAAGGACGCTACAGTGGGAAGGGTAAAGGGAGAGAAGCAAACTCTCCTGTTTGGAATGGCTCCTCAGAAATAAATGAAGTCACCAAATTCCTACCAAAATTTTTCCACAGACTGCATGGTATGGAGAAGAGTCACTAATCCAGTATGTAAGAATACCATTTGCTTGGTGACTCCAGTCACAGCTAAAGGGAGACTGGAAAAGGCTTGAAAGCAAGTCCTTAGTACCAGACTAGAGAAAGAGGCAATGACCTCATTAATAAGTGCTACACAAAGGCCTAATTAAAGCACTACATGCTTTTACAATTTTTGTTTTCTTTCTGTCCCATTCCACAAGGAACACTGTAAATTCTGCCTTGTCAGCTTAACACATGGGGATAAAAATGCATTAAATGCTTGAGTAAACTGGGTTTTATGGTGTTTGCAAGATTATGACAGGATTTGTTGCTTGAGGAAGGTGGATCGTCCACTTTCCTTTGTGGGTGATTTGCATTACAAACATATTTCCTCACATTACAAAAGCAGAATTGAAATCCTGAACCAAGCAGCTGACTACCAGCCTCTCTGGAAGTACAAGATTTCTTTCCTGAGGTATATTTTTTCTGGTTTCATTTCTAAGACTTTCACAGACTTAACATTCCAGTGAATCAAATCTACATCACACTGAAACCAACTAGTCTTTTTTTATTATTGTTTGGGTTTTAGAGTTTGCAGATGCCTTTGAGAAGTTCATGTTATTACATGCCCTGTGGTGACACTTTACTGAATTACAATTAACATTAAGGATCAGCCCAGGGTTCATGTGAGGAGAGCTTATCCTGGGGACTACTGCTTGCTTCCCTATGCCAAGGATAAGTGTCAGAGCATGGGTCCTGGAGCAATTCCATGGCTGACTGAGAGCAAATTCATAATGTAAGTGCAAGTAGCACCCTTTGTCCATCCTGAGAGCACCAACTGGTGTTGCACACTGGGTTTTTCCATAGGAAATCTAGCCATAAGTCTCCTAGTTAGGTTAGAGCTGTTTATGCTTCTATTTTGCAAATACTTCTTTGCATAGGCTGCTTTAGTAGTTACTTCCATTAAATCATTTCAGATCTGTAAAATTTCCAGAGCTACACCATTTCTGATTTATTAGCAAAGCCATCTTTCCTCCACTTAGTTTTTTTCCTATCATACCATCATAAAAACAGTTTTATGTCCTTTCTCAGCTGCAGCTGTCATTTACTGCTTACCACTTAAATGTTCTTAATTTATCTTTTCTGGGTCAGCCTTTTTTGGCCCACCGTGATTTTGGCCCCCTCAAAGTGGGACACTCGGACTAAAGTCAGCACTTGTCAACAGTGTTTCTATTAAATCTAAACTATTGGGGCAAAAAAATATCACTTTAATGTCATTTTTGTTTGTAGGACTTTTTGAGCAAAATATAAAAAATTATTATAACAGTCTTGACTTCAATTCAGCAACATGCAGGAATACCCTTTTTCTCTTCTTTGTCCCCCACTCCGCCTTCTTTACTGGTAGAGGAGAAAGAGGAAGAAACAAAAGGGAGAAACAATGTCTAATGAAAGAGAAGCATGTGTGTGCAAATATGTATGTCTATAAGTAAAAAAAAAAATTAAAAAGTCAGTAAAAAGAAATCCCCAAATTTTCAGTCAGCTGTAGATTTAGGACCTTTCTCAAAACACAGCATAAAAATAATTTGGTTACTGGCAACTTCTGTGTTTCTAAGCATCTCAGGGCCTGCTGGAAGAGAATTCAGCTGTAGGCTGAATGAATTCAAGCAGCTGATGACCTTGTATATATAAGTACATTATACACCCTCTTTGACTGACTTTCATGTGATCTTTAGGCTTTTTGTTTTGTTCTGTTTCATTCTTAGAACTCTGCACACTTTTTTTTTTCTAAGAGCTCTAACAGACTATGGGCTCAGATTTTCTTTGTTTGGAAAAATAACATAAGACATTAATCCACCTGTTCAAAACTGGTTACAAAGCAAGGAAATGTGAGGAACTGTCTGCAGGATTTGGTATTTCTTAGTCTGGGCAAAGACATTGCACTTCCATACTCCTCCGCACATTTCCAGTTTTGTAGCAATATTTTAATATTAGAAAATATTATGCAATACTCCAATCCCTTTCAGTCAGTCCCATCTTCCTCCTGAATTTTTTCTAGGAGCCCTCAGATAATTAGCTTCCATTGCCTACAAACATCTGCCTTTTAAATATTGATGTCTATGTAATAACATTTCTTTGGAATAACCCATTTGTCCCTAAATCACTGTGTGACCACTGCCATGTTTAAGGCTTCTGTCCTTGAAGGTGACACAGGTATCTCCTTAATATATAGCATTCCCTTCTGCAACACTGCACACTTGAGCGTGGGAGTGAAAAAGGCTGCAGTGGTGACTTGCCCCCTTCTGAAAATGCATTCCAATCTTCCCAGCTTATTTTTCCTTCACATTCTCACCTAACTGTGTTCAAACCACCCCTGCCTCTACTTGCAAATATCCAAATTTGGCCTTTTCCAGTTCCTCTTATAGAAGCCATTGCTTTAAAGTTGTCCCACCTCCAGAGTAATCCTCACTGTCTTCCTTGCTTTGTTATACAGGTGGGAAGCTTTTTTTCCCAGCTGTGACAATTTTCAAGATTTAGAAGCCCTACATACAAAATATGAACAAAACCAAATTTTAGGGCATGAAAAGAGGGAAAAGAAATACTGCACTGTTACCCAGAGTAAGACCTAAAGGTGGTCCAGGCTTACAACAGGTTTTCAAAGTTCAGATGCCTACTCTCCAATTAATTAAAATCTTTTATTGCAGAATTCTCTTTCAGGTCTACATTCTACACATCACTGTGTTGGCACTGCATTAGTTGTATGTGGATCTTTGTGAAAGTACATGTTATTCTTCTATGTCTGCAAAATACAGCAAAGCCAGAGTTCATGTCTGCTCAGTGAATATTTTCCATTTTATTTGTTGTGTTCAACATCCAGACAAGCCAGCTAGGGGAGCTCAAAGTATAGCAGTATCCTTAGTAGTCATATTTTCATATGCACCAGTAACACCGGCGTACCACTGTTCCTATTGACTTCAGCACTAAATCAAGGTCAAATCACTTTTTAAATACTGCTAACATGTTGTTTTCAATAGTGTAATTCATGAACATTTAATTCGCCCGCCTTGAAATTGCATCTGTGTGTTACTTTGCCAACCTGTTATTTTTAGCTACCCCTCAGCTACTTTCAAATCACACACTATATATGCAGCAACATTTTTTTCTGCTTCGGTCATCTTGTCTTCTTATATCTAGTGTAATTAATATTTGTTTCCCTAACTCCTACTTAGAAAAGACACAGAAAGAAAATTATCATCTAATGCATGGAACGTCTCCTCTCTGAGGAAAAATTAAATAGATAGAAACTGCAGTTTGGAAAGCAATTGAACAGGTATATGACAGAGGTACCTAAAATTATGAGCAATATGAGGAATGTGAATTGGGAACAATTATTCATTGTGTCTTGCAATACAAGAGCTATGGGAAAGCAAGTGATATATTCAGGGAATACTGTTTCATACAGCGTATAGTTAAAGCAGGAAACTCCCTATCACAGGAAGTTGTTGAGACTCAATACAAAGAATTCAAGAAAAATTAATGGAAAAAAATGTTACTGAGGGCTAATAAAAACCACATGATGGAAAAAATGCTATATGAGTTTCCTAATCCACAGACTATAGGAAGATGGAGGATGTAAAGGGAGAAGCCTAACTCTATTCTATATGTTCCTAAGCATTTGGCCACTGTCAGAGACAGGTAGTGAGATGGTCTGAGTCACTATAGCCATTCTTTTTATGGGTGTTTTAAAATGTGAAGTACTTAAAACTGATTCTTTTCACTATATTACTATAAATGATGTTTTCCTATTTGGCATATGGTAAACACACTGCATTTCTGGTGTGCCAAAGAAGCATTAATTAGCATACAGGTGTGTGTCACCTAGTACGTACTATGTTTGTCACATACTATGCTGGGAGGCAGGAAGAGGTAAATCACAGATATGGTTGAAGATGTGAGTAAAATACTGAATATAAGATTCAGTAAAACTGGATAAATTGAAATTAAAAGTTCTCTAACCTTAAGAGCCTTGGTTCTTTGCAAGTAGGCCAATGAACGTGCTTGCAAAAGAGCGGGATTGTGAATGAAGAAAAAAGAGAGGAAGAAGTCTCGAGATTCAAGTGGAATTAACATTCTCAAGGTGTTTTTCTACTCTTAAGTTCTTGTCTCTACTAGTAATTTTGGATGAAACCTTTCAAATGCAACAGTCCACTTGTGATTCTATTTTCTTGTCCGTTCTACCGACATGTCCATTGTTATCTGACATATGAAATGGTTAAAAAACATTGGCAAAACATTAGGTTTCCTGATTCTATCCTTAAAGTAGAAGTTGTACTGTGAGGGAAAACAACCATGCTCAGTTCTTCTGAATCTGGTTCTCACTGCAGGAAAACATGACTATTTCAGATCAGTTGGGAACAGGTCAGATATTGCAGTGCACACAAGGGGATGTGGTTATGTGTTGATTTCAACAAGAAGCAGAAATGTGAATGACAGTTCAGGTTATAGCATATGAAAAGAAACCTGAACACGAAAATATT
>NW_009185727.1:181286-183275 GCF_000690835.1 Fulmarus glacialis | reverse complement strand
GATCGTTGATAAAGATATTGAACAGAATTTTCCAGGGGCCTGGATTAAAGCTTAAAGGGGAAAGAGGTAGAACAGTGAAAATGGCCAAGTAGGTTTACTGGGTTGAAAGTTGGTACCTATACATATATGGGTTGTAAGGTTTTACATAGCCAGTAATAGCTGGTCTATCTCAAGTTCTTATCAATATGTCCTTTCTGTCCATGTACGTAAGTGCCCATGGTTTTAGTATGTGGGGTCTGTGTTCCTGACCCTACCCTGTGTGGTTTATTGTGCAACATTGAATACTTTCTGTGCTGTCTACATTTACTACAATGTTTCAGGGCAGGAAATCATCCAGGATATTTTTTTCCTTGCCTATGAACTTCTTTGCCTCAAAGTGTTGATAATTTACAAAAGAAGGTTTGAGTGGAACTTGTGATAAGGTGGCAAATGCTTTGTCAGATGTTACAGGGCTAGACTGTTCCAAGTCCTAAACATAATCTATAGCAGGGGACAAACACATACCACTTATGTTTACAGTAGGATTAAATCTAAAACAAATGCGCTGAAATTAAATAACGTAAAAGTAATGAAATGGTCTTCATTCCCAAAATTCTCCAAATATATCTGATGTTTATATTGTGATGCTGTATTTTGACAAATAAGAAAATGCTTATGGAATATTTGGATCATGAAAGACTACTTAAAACGTACTAGGCAACTATAACTTTATGTATCAATAAATACTTAGGCTTTTAAGAGACCTTGAGAGCTATTGTTGGCTATGAAAGCATCAGTTGCTGTCCAGAAGAACAATATTGGAAACACTGATTCAGTAAAATGTGCAACATAAACCCCTGAGAGTAATAAACAACACAATAAAAACTGTCTGTGTCGTAATTGTTTAAAAGGTGCCTTCAAACTTGAAGCTGAGACCATGTAGTTAGAATAATGACTGAAGATGTGAGAAATTTGTGCTGGGCTCTCTGCTTGCCTGTGGATTTTCTACGTGACCTGTCTCTGTAGCTCGGCTCCCTGACCGCTGGCTTAGATGTCCAGCTGAACTGCTGCTTCCTGAGGTTACCATCTGTCAACCAAGTGTGTGCATGCTTTTTACTTGCAAGAGGTTAAAAGTATCAGGTTCAATTAAAAAGATCAGGCTTTATGTATTTTTTCTTTTGCACGTGTGACAGGTGAAGACAGTGCATGCAGCTTCACTGCCAAATGGGACCTTGTCAAGTAATGGTAGCTCAACTGGGTCCCAAAATGGGGACAATATTCCTTTCCCACTTTGCAGAGCTCTCATGTTCTGTGATGGAAGCCGTATTATACCAGAGACAAATGTTTTTGGGTGGTTCTGGATAAAGGTTTATTTTCCTATTGAAGTAGTACTTAGTCATGCGAAATATTTTCTAGCTTGAGTTCAACTTGCTATTAGTCACCACTCCACGCAGTTCACTGGCTTTGTGCCTGCGGCCACATCTCCCTGACCGGAGGCAAAACATGCCGCTGCGGCGGCTGGGGAAGCTCTTCGTCGGCTCGTGTCTTTGCAGGGATGGTGTTCCCACTGAACGTCCAGTGCTTGCTTTCTGCTGGTTGTACCAAACACAAGATGAAGCCACAGCTCTCAGGAGGTTATTGAAGAGGAACTGCCTTGAAAGGGAGACTCAGGATTAAATTATGTGATTGTGAAATTAATATTATAGTTTGGGGAGCAAGTATTGTACGTTATTCTGCGTACCTACACTGTTGGTACTTCTTTTCTCCTTTCTTTTCTTTTCTTTTTTTTTTTTTTTTTTTTTTTTTTTTTTTTTTTTTAAATACTAGTTGGAAAGCTGAGTTACTTGTCTTTGAAAGTGGAGTTTCTAGATAGGGGCTTCAGCTGGTGTTTTAGAAGTAACCCAGCTTCTGATTCACCCCCAGACAAGTCCCAGTGGAAGGATTAGACGTAGCTCAATAAGACAGATGTAAACAGAGAAACACGTATGAATTTGTAGGGCATCCTGCTGA